>NC_134883.1:30750161-30765161 GCF_041734735.1 Babylonia areolata
GATGGGGGAGTAAACGGGATGTGGAAGGGGCGGTGTAGGGGTCGGATGGTGGGAGTTAGATGGTACATGGACGGCAGCAACGGTATGAGAAAGGTGCTAGGGTTGCTAAAATGAAAAAGATTGTTTGGCATCCCTGCGATGTAAACCTGTGGGTCAAATGAGTTTGGATCTCTTTCTGTATGTGTGCGTGCGTGCGTTTGCGCTCGCGCGTTGGTGTGTGTTGTTATGGAGGGATGGGGGGGGGAGTGTGTGGTGTGTTTGTGTGTGTGTGTGTTTGCGTGTGTCCGCGCGCGCATGAGTGTGTATGTGTTTGCGTGCGTACGAATTACAAGAGTTTTAACTGCTTTGTTGCCAAGAAAGCCATGTCTACAGAACCAGCCACGGCAAGAGCAAATAAAAATATGAAAAAAACACACAAAAAAACCAGGGTGGTATGTACATAAATCTGTTGAACCGGTTTCCCTAAAAGGATTCGAACCAGCGATCTCAGCCCCACGTCGAAATAAGAAGTGTGACGATTTCACAGTCTAACAAATGTTGTCCTCTCTCTCCTCCATTTTCCCAGTCGCCTCTAAAATAAATAAATAAATAAATAAAACGGAACACAATGAATGAAACGCCTGTTTGGGGTTGTTTTTTTGTTGTTGTTGTTGTTTTAACGTATACAAAAGAAAAGATTTTTCTTAAGTTCGGAAGGACGTTTTCTGACAATTGAATCTAACAAACAAACATATTCTTTCGCGTTTCCGTTTGTTGTGGTGTTAATATTCGTATGGTCAGCTCGCCTTATATATCTTGAAATATGTGTCCAAAAGAACGGTGTGCTTTTGTTTCTTACAGTTGACGTTACAATGGGAAAAAAGATATTAGATTTTGAAACGCACGCATTATGTCAATGTCTGCGTTGGTTTTTTCTCTGTGTGTGTGTGTGTGTGTGCGTGCGTGCGTGCGTGCGTGCGTGCGTGCGTGCGTGTGTGTGTGTGTGTTCTCTTGTTTCATTTCTACATGCATATGCAATTAAATAACTGAAAGAATGTTCGGAAAAATAAAGTTGAAATATTTCTCTGAATTCATCTGGATTCAAGAACCACGTACATGGTTTTTTGTTGTTGTTGTTGCTTCCCCCTGCAAGTGTTAATCACTTTTAACTAGCAGGGGGACGATGTGGAGGTGGGGGGGGGGGAGCGATAGTATTACCACTTAACACCAAACCCGATTTCAGGAAGAATGGGATTAACAACGGATAAGCCTCCACCCTACCCGTCCCTACCTCCATTCCCAGCCCCCCTCGCCCCCCCCCCCCTCCCCCACTCCCCACCCCGCCTTTCTCCCCTCCCCCCACAAAAAAAATCGACCGCGGACAATACCATTCTTCTTTCCCCCTACCACCCACCTCCTCCCCCTTCTTCAATCAAAGCCATAAACAACGACAGAGAAAAAAAAAAAAAGGACACCCTCCACCACCACCACCAAGGGGAAAAAAAAGAAAAAAAAAAAGAAAAAAACTCGTGAAAGAGCCATGAAGCGTGGCGTACGCACAATTGTTTACATAGCGTGTTACATTCCTCTGTCATCAGATCAGAGCTCCACAAGAAAGGGTGAGTCACGCTTTTAACTCACTCAGTACGGCCAGTCCTCTCTTCTCCTCTACACAGACCCCTCGGATGTCCAGTGGGTGTCTCAATGACCCAACCTTTAGCTTCCGTCGTCAGAATTGTGGTGTTCTTTGTCAACATTCACCTCTTCAGTATAAGAGCCTTCCGCTTGCAATATTTTGATGATGGTAATTGGGGTGAAACGCTGTTAACGTCGTCTCTTTCGCCGTTCGTATGGAGAGAGTTAAAAACCTGCTGATCTGCGGGGTTGTTGTCCCTTGAATTGTCGTCGTCGTCGTCGTCGTCTTATCGTCAACCGCTGTCTAACACGGGCCATGTACATACAGTTATAAACGCTGGACTTTTCCTCTTCTTTTTTTTTCTGCGCATGCCTTCGGGTGGTTCGCTTCTTTTCTTTTTTTTCTTTTTTCTTTTCTTTTCTTTTTTTTCCTTTCCTTTTAAGAAGGTGGATTAATCCGATAGCGACACTCGTCTTGAACTAACATTAGCATTTTTTTTTTTTTTTTTTAGGACGAATGCTCGATGAGTTGAAAGGGAAAAATGTGGGGGGAGGGGGGAGAGGAGAAGGAAAAAGAGAGGGGGGGATATCAGATACATGTTGATTTTAGTGCCCATGCGGGGGAAAAGATTCAAGGAATGCGGTTCAGAAGCGTGCCCAATAATCTGCTTTACACACACACACACACACACACACACACACACACACACACACACACATTAATGAATAAATAAAAAGCTTGGAGAATGGTTATATGGGAGAACTGTTCAATTGAAGTAGTGTTGTACTGTACGCTTTGCACTGGCCTGTATGAAATTTCTAAACCGCAAATCATTGTCCCGAAGCTGATCGTTCCGAATGCACACCTGATTTCTGAGACAGTATCAATGTTACATCAGCCGTAACACACACAGCCCTGTGTGCTCACAGCTGGGCTCTCTGAGCCACACTGAATGGAACTGAACTGAAAACAAAGTTGGTGGCTTGCGTAATTTTTTTTTTTTTTTATGCTGTTCAAACATCAGCGTCCGTCCCTCAAGTGTGCGGACTTGATCTCCACTGACTTACATTAAGTCCGTGTTTCTCTCCAAGACAGGTTTTTGTTTGTTTTGTTTGGTTGTTTTTTTTGGGGGGTGAGAAAAACAAAAGTCACAAGCTTAACTTTGATTTGATTTGATTTTGGGGGGGAGTTGGGGGGGTTTGTTGGGTTTTTTCTTTCTTTTTTTTTCTTTTTTTTTGTGAAGGGTGATGAAACATTTTATAGACATAGGTTGTACGTGCGATGACTATTTGTAAATGATCTCTCTTTTTCTTTTTCTTTTAAAGTAATGACTAGATTCTCCTTACTCCTGTTTGAAGCAAAGCTGACGACAACGGCCTCGAGTTCTTTTTGCCCTATAGACCGTTGTAAACACGACTTAAACAAACAACCTTTTGTCGGGTGTGTAGTACTTTTTTTGTGTGACCGTTTCAAGGGTTGCAACAAACTAACAACGCCTTTCCCATTTTGAAGGTAAACTCTGTGTGTATGTGTGTGTGTGTGCGTGCGTGTGTGTGTGTTGAAGGGGAGGAAATACTGCTGAGAGTGAGCTTGCCTCCTTGGGGAGGGGCAGCCCGAATTTCACACAGAAATATTTTGTGACAAAAAGTAATACAATACAATACAATACAATACAATACGATACAATTTGTGACCAGCTTTTGATTTTTTTGTTTGTTTTGTTGTTTTTGTCGTTGTTGTTGTTTTGGCTGGCTGGTTTGTTTTTTGCCGGAACTTTTACTGGTCCTTTTTTGTTTATTTTCTTCCTTTCGTTGTTGGTTTTGTTGTTGCTTTGTTGATCTTTTTTTCGCGGTTGTGGCGGGGTGGGGTGTAAAGACGTGCTTGAGCATACTGACTGTATGGTTCTTGTGGGAACTCTTTACGTCCAGCATTATTCGAGAACTGTTTTCCGTACCTCTTCTTTGTCTTTAAGAGGACTACTTTGAAAATCAGAAAGGGTAGTACAGTGAAAGGAGATGGGGTTATGGAGTGACGGGGGGGGGGGGGGGAGAGGAGGAGGAAAGAGACAGGGGGTGGGGGTGGCTATTATGGGTATAGTAGTTTTCTTCCTGTTGTTGAAACAGCTTGGAAAAACTTGGGGAGCTGTGACTAACTAACCAAACCGTAGGAAGAAGAAGAAAAGGAAAAAAAAAAAAAAAAAGCTCATGAGTCACCACTTAGCGTTGCCACTTCTTTTCAACCACATCTCTCTCTCTCTCTCTCTCTCTCTCTCTCTCTCTCTCTCTCTCTCTCTCTTTCTTTCTTTCTCTCTCTCTATCACACACATACCATCCCCCTCCCTCCTTCGTTCTTTATCTTCACTCTCACCTCCACCTCCCCCCCCCCCCCCCAACGCTCCCTCCCTTCCACTTAGCACTCAAGAACTTATCCAGATACTTTTAACCTACACACACACACACACACACACACACACACACACACACACACTAAAGAAAAGTTTCCTTCTGGACAAGTTGTCGTGTGGGTCCATGAGACAATTCGAGCTATGCGAAACACGGTAGCTAAGATCAGCTCTCAGATTGTTTGTCTACCTTTTTTCACCGACACGACCTAAGCTGGCGTTTGATAGGGGGTCGGGAGAGAAGGGGTGATAGGGGTGGGGGGGGGGGGAGAATGAGAGAGATTACGGGGATAGGGGGTACGGTAATCCCTCACACGGCACATAGGTACCGCCAAGGATCATCCCTCCATGTTTTGACAACTGGGCTTTACGTTTTCCGCTCGAGTTAGCGGCGCGCGTGGTGTATGTGTGTGTGTGTGTGTGTGTAGGGGCGGGAGTGGGGAGGGAAAGGACGGGGTGGGGGGGGTGGGGAGGGACACGGTATACCAGGTTGCTCACACGGGTGGATGGGTCGCTTTCAGGGGGGGCTACCCCGGGTGTATGTGGAAGGTGGCTTTAGCGGCCGTTGTAGTGCAAACATCATCTGCAGCGATCCACTCTAAAAGTCTTAAGTGATCGGCTGATCGGGTCTTAATCTTTTACCGCCCCGAGCCCGCCTCTCTAGGGCCAGGAAAGCAAGTTTAGTCAGCTTCCACCGCTGTTGGTACAAGGTAGATGGGAGACATACACATGCGGTGCGTATATAGAGAGGGGATTAGGTTATCCCCCGGGGGTTTTTTTGGGGTTTTTTTTTTTTGGGGGGGGGTTGAAGGAGGTATGTTGTGTGTGTGCGTGTGTGGGGGGGGGGGAGGGAGGGGGGAATGTGTGTGTGTTTGTGTGTGTGTGTGTGTGGAGGGGGTGGGGTGTTTGCGTGCGTGTGTGAAATATGTGTGTGTGTTTGTATGTATTTATTTCTTTATTTATTTACCAATACATTTATTTACTCACTTCTGACCAATTGCAATCTTTTGCTTTCTCAATACTTTGTCTTGTTCCCCCTTTGCTGCTGCTGTTTTGTTGTTGTTGTTTTGTTTTGTTTTTGTTTGAGGACTGTTGTTTTTCTGGCCCTTTCTACACAAAGCAAATACTCTCCGACAATCAAACCTCTCGACCTTAGATGTGTTGTTGACCCTAACTAACCCTCACGGTACAATAAAAGCCTCCGATCTACCATCCGGATTGGCCGTACGACAGTGTCCGACAGTTTCCAAGGCAAACCGACAGGCCCTGACAGAGTAACTGGTCAGCAAAGCGAAACCTCTCGACCTTAGATGTGTTGACCCTAACTAACCCTCACGGTACAATAAAGCCTCCGATCTACCATCCGGATTGGCCGTACGACAGTGTCCGACAGTTTCCAAGGCAAACCGACAGGCCCTGACAGAGTAACCGGTCAGCAAAAGCGAAACACTTAGTTCGTTGTTTGTTTTATCGGAACCAACTTCCCGCACCATTTTCAATAGCATTATCGCCACCCCACCCCCATCCTAACTGAGTGGATAAAGCAGTGGACTTTCAATCTGAAGGTGCCAGGTTCGAATCCCGGTCACGGCGCCTGGTGGGTAAAGACCTGTTGGTGTCTGAACCCCCTCCCCCCGTGGGTATACGCAAGCAGAAGGTCAAATACGCATGTTAAAAATCCCGTAATCCATGTTAGCGTTCGGTGAGTTATGGGAACTAAGAACATGCCCAGCATGCAAACCCCCGAAAACGTAATATGGTTGCCTACATGTCGGGGTAAATAAGCAAAATGGTCATACACGTAAAAATGTTATGTGTATGTATGAGAGAGTGTGTGTGTGTGTTTGTTTGTGTGTGTGTGTGTGTGTGTGTGTGTGTGTGTGTGTGTGTGTGTGTGTGTGTGTGTGTGTGCGTGTGTGTGTGTGTGTGTGTGTGTGTGTGACTGTGACTGAAACCTGATTGAGTGACGCAGGAAACGAATGATGAGTGCCCAATGGCAGCGGCTCTACCCAGGAAAACAGCCCGTTGCTGACATTTTTTTGTTTATTTGTTTTTTGTTGTTGTCTTTCCAAATCATGTCTGGTAATTCCTAGGAAGGCTTTCGTGTCCATGCATGGTTACGCAGCTGGCAAAAGATGGTGCCACCTCCCCCCCTCCCTTTCCCTCTTACCACTTCGTTTCTCTTCACCCACCCACCCTTTCCCCTCCCTCACCCCGCCTCCACCCTACCACCACCCCATCCCTACACCTGCCCCATCCACACCCCTGTTCAACCCCTAACCATTGTTCTGTCAACGTCCATCCATCCATCCATCTGTCCATCCATCCATCCATCCGTCCATTCCATCCGTCCACCCATCCATAATCCGTCCATCCATCCATCCATTGCCTACCAGTTCATCCATCAATCCATCCATTCGTCCATCCATCCATCCGTCCATCCGTCCACCCATCCATCCGTCCGTCCATCTGCCCATTTATCCATCCATCCGTCCATCCATCCATCCATCCATCCATAATCCGTCCATTCCATCCGTCCGTCCATCCATCCATAATCCATCCATTCCATCCGTCTATCCATCCGTCCATCCATCCAGCCATCTGTCCATCCAGCCAGCCAGCTAACCATCCATCAACCATCCATCCATCCATCCGTTCACCCAACAATCCATCCATCCATCCGTCACACAAACAGAAAACAGAAGAAGCAGAACACCAAACTCACCAAACGTCACCGACTCCGGGTGCTCCCCAGACTGCTGCTGCGAGGAAGGGGGAGGAGGAGGACCTCCGCCGTGGGAAGAAGACGCCGAGGGAGACGACAACGAGGATGAAGCAACACCACCACCACCACCACCACCACCACCGGAACCACCACCACCACCAGCAGACCCTGTGGCTGACGCAGAAGCAGCAGCAGCAACAGCAGCCATAGCGGCAGCCTCAGCAGCGGCCATGTGGGACAGGTTGAGGCCCGACAGAGCGTGCCCCGAGAGGTGGTACTGATGGTGGTGGTGGTGGTGGGCCTCGCTGCTGCTGCTACTGCTGCCGCCGCCAGTGCTGGTGACGTTGCTGCCCTTGGCGTACCCGTAGAGCACCATGTCCAGCTCCTCCTGACAGATGCTCAGCGGATGGGTCAGCAGAGGCAGTACCGGTATCATGTGAGCCGAGGCTGGGGAGTGGGAAGACGGGTGGGGGAAGGAGTGGTGGTGATGGGGGTGGGGGTGGGGGTGGTGGTGGCTGTGCGCCGGTTGCGGCGTCTGGGACAGCAGCGACGACGAAGACGACGACGACGACGACGCACCACCCCCACCCCCACCTCCTCCTCCTCCTCCTCCTCCCGCTCCTCCTCCTCCTCCTCCTCCTCCTACCCGGCCCGGGTGGGTGGGAAGGTGTGGGTTGTGGTGGTGGTGGTGGAACACGGCGCCCTGGGAGGGGGAGGTGAGGGCCGGGTGGGGGGGCAGGACGGCAGCAGCGTGGGGGTGCGTGTGGGGGTGGGGGTGGTGGTGGGCAGCCAGAGGGTGGAGGGCGGAGGTGGGGAACATGGCGGCGGCCGCCTGGTACTGGAAGGGGGGCTGGGCTGGGAAGCGGAACCGCTCCGGGGACATGCTGGAAAGAGAGGGAATGAATGAATGAATGAATGAATGAACGAACGAACGAACGAATAAATGGATGTATCAATTCCTGCGTTGATTAATCGATTATTTTTTTAATAATCAATGAGCAATGTGTTGATGCAATAACTGATTGATGTATCGATTACTTCATCGATGTATTACTTTATGAATGTATAATTGTTAACTAATTGGGGTTTTTTAATAATTAATTAGCAATGTGTTGATGTAATAACTGATGGACGTACTGATTACATAATTACTGTATTACTTTATGAATGTATTACTGTGTGTATCTGTTTATTCGTCATCGATGGCTTCACTCCTAGAGACGCATCTGTTAAACCATTCAACCTCAGAGAGTTAACAACCTCGGAAGGCTTTCATGCCATACTGATGTGAGAGGGGAGGGGAGGGAGGGAGGGAAGCAGAAAATGGTGGAAATAAATCTTCAGTTATTGAACAGTACACATGACTACAATATAAGCAAAGACAAAAGAGCCTCAACAAGTTTACAGCTTATGACGTGCACATCGCACTAAAGGAAAAAAGCATGAACATTTTCAGTTTTTTCCTCCAGATCACATGTGGACGCGTCTGGAAATACTATGTAGCAGAAGTTAGTTCCCTTCTTACGTAGGAAAGTGAAAACCTTTTTCAATGAGACGAATTTTGACGCCAGCGCGGGTGCGGGGGCTTAATGAGTTAAGCGTATGACCCAGTCCACTCTGTGGTTACATGCTTCCCTTTTCTGAGCCCATGTAACACTCAAGTGTAGGTAGGAGTTGGTCAAGGGCGAAAAAAAGGGGGGAAAAAAAAGAAAAGAAAAGAAAACATGAGAGGCAAGGCCTTCAAGACTCACTTGTGATAAATTAAGTCCCCTAGCATTAATTACAGAGTAATTTCCCTTTTTTTTTACCCTCTGCACCAAAACGTTTGCAAAATAAATAAAAATTCCATGCTTAGCAACAAAAGTTCCTGTTTGAACAAGAAATGATAATAATGACTCCTCTTGTTTTGTTGTGTCAGAATAAGAGGTCAAAGTGCCAAGTTTAGAGAATACAAAAAATATAAATATAACAGTAAATGCAGTTTGCATATAAATAGGCTTCTTTCTTTTTTTTTGTGCCCATCCCAGAGGTGCAATATTG
Organism: Babylonia areolata; assembly: GCF_041734735.1. NCBI lineage: Eukaryota > Metazoa > Mollusca > Gastropoda > Neogastropoda > Buccinidae > Babylonia > Babylonia areolata. Next base: position 30,758,943 of record NC_134883.1, read on the forward strand.
TTTTAAACAAGATGACTGGAAAGAACTGAATTTTTCCTATTTTTATGCCAAATTTGGTGTCAGCTGACAAAGTATTTGCAGAGAAAATGTCAATGTTAAAGTTTACCACGGACACACACACACACACACACACACAACCGAACACCGGGTTAAAACATACTCACTTTGTTTACACAAGCGAGTCAAAAATTAAGAAAAAAGAAAAGAAAAAAATGTATATACAAAGCACCCTTGATCGGGCTGAACCCACGTTCTCGCGTTCGTCAATCCGAAACGCTAATCAATAAGCCACAGCGACTGGCCGTCTTTGATTCTTAATTAATGAATGCGGGAGGCGCGGGTTCGGAAACATTGTACAATTTTTACTGTTAATCGTATACTCTATGGTTGATGGTTGACATAAACATAACATGAATGAAAACAGTTTCAGTTTCAGTTTCAGTAGCTCAAGGAGGCGTCACTGCGTTCGGACAAATCCATATACGCTACACCACATCTGCCAAGCAGATGCCTGACCAGCAGCGTAACCCAACGCGCTTAGTCAGGCCTTGAGAACAATAATGAGTCTTTTTTTTTAACATCAGAAATCAGCACCTTTTCTTGCACCAAACAAAAAAACGGGGCCACCAACTTAACGACTGACTGTGATAATGCCTGTCCGGAACATGGGGTGAAGACATTGTGAACTCATGTGGTTCATATAAACATAACATGCATGGAAAACAAAAACGAGACATTCTTTTTCCAACATCAGAATCAGAAATCAGCACCTTTTCTTGCACCAAGCAAAAAACGGTACTATCAACCAAACGACTGACTGTGTGTGATAATGCCTGTCCGGAACACAAGGTGAAGACTTCTTCTTCTTCTTCTTCTTCTTCGTTCGTGGGCTGCAACTCCCACGTTCACTCGCATATTACACGAGTGGGGTTTTTCGTGTGTGACCGTTTTTACCCCGCCATGTAGGCAGCCGCACTCCGTTTTGGGGGGTGTGCATGCTGGGTATGTTCTTTGTTTCCATAACCCACCGAACACTGACATGGATTACAGGTTCTTTAACGTGCATATTTGATCTTCTGCTTGCGTATACACACGAAGGGGGTTCAGGCACTAGCAGGTCTGCACATATGTTGACCTGGGAGATCGGAAAAATCTCCGCCCTTTACCCACCAGGCGCCGTTACCGAGATTCGAACCCGAGACCCTCAGATTGAAAGTCCAACGCTTTAACCACTCGGCTATTGCGCCCGTCCGAAGACATTCCCAACTCAAGAAGTTTGTCTTCCTCGTATCTTTAATGAATGTGGAGTGATGGCCTAGAAGTAACGCGTCCGCCCAGGAAGCGAGAGAATCTGAGCGCGCTGGTTCGAATCACGGCTCAGCCGCCGATATTTTCTCCCCTTCCACTAGACCTTGAGTGGTGGTCTGGACGCTAGTCAATTCGGATGAGACGATAAACCGAGGTAACCTGTGTAGCATTCATTTAACGCACGTAAAAGAACCAACGGCAACAAAATGGTTGTTCCTGGCAAATTTTGTAGAAAAATCCACTTCGATAGGAAAAACAAATAAAACTGCATGCAGGAAAAAAAAAAAAAAATGGGTGACGCTGTCGTATAGCGACGCACTCTCCCTGGGGATAGCAGCCCGAATTTCACACAGAGAAATCTGTTGTGATAAAAAGAAATACAAATACAAATCTTCAAACGCACGTTCGTAAACGGTCAGTTGTTTCAACTTTGTCAGACATTCAACCGAAACAAAACAAACAAAAAAGATATGACATCGTTCCTTGATCAATATTAATACAGCTGAACAAAATGCGCAGACTTTCAAGTGCTTCCGCGAACCCATGTGAAGTTCCGTCTTACTGATTTCATGTCCGGTGGAATGATACTGCAATACTGGACTTTGTAAATTACTACATTATGACAGGCATGGTTCGTTTGAATAAAAAATTTAAAAAGACGCACACACACACACACACACACACACACACACACACACAAACAAAAAAAAGACGAATACTTTGTAAGAGGGGAAGAAGGCAGAAAAACAGACAGACAAAACAAAGCAGTCAAATACAGGCAGGTAAATATCAGTCTGACACCCCCCCCCCCCCCACGCCCCACCACCCCTCCCCTATGTATTAACCCCTTCCCATCTTCTCCCATCATCCCAACCACAATCCATCCCACCTCCCACCGCCCCCCAACCCCCCTCCCCCTCCACACACGCACACACACTAACCATCTCCTCACCCCTTCTTCCACCTCCTTCCCCCCATACCCCCACAAACGTACACACTCACCACTCACCCATACACCTACACACAAATCGCACTCCTCTATTCAAAGTATCGATCACAATCGGTGTCATAACAAATCCATGTACGACCCCCACCTCCACTCCCTCTATTCCCTTTCATAATCCACCACCACCACTCCCTCTATTCCCTTTCATAATCCACCACCACCACCACCACCCCTCCTCCCTCAACCCAGTCACCATCCTCTCTCTCTCTCTCTTTACCATTTTAGGCCAATGGATACTGAAGCTCTTCTACGTTTTTTTTTTCTTCTTTTTGTTCTACTTCTTTCTGTCTGTTGCGGACCCCACACTTTGTACACTTTTAGGTGAACAACCCTTTTAGACCTCTGTGAGCACCATTGAAAACCAGGAGGAGAGAGGGTAGGAAGGAGGGCTAGCGTGTATGCGTGTGTGTGTGTGTATGTGTGTGTGCGCGCGCGCGCACGCGTGTATGTGTGTGTGTGTGGAAAGGAGGGGGTGGGAGTGCGGAAGGGTTCGGCAGGCACTGGAAGTCCTTAGACACCCTCAACAAGGGTTGTTGGGGTTTTTTTTTTAACAAATGTTAAAAAGAAAGAAAGAAAAAAAATGTGTTTCAGCTGACGTTGTTCTTGAAGGGATCCCGCACTGGAGAATGGGGGGCGGGGAGAGCGTTGGGGTTTGGAGGGTGCAGGGGAGGGGGGGACTTGCAGGGACGGAAGAGGGAAGAAAGTAGGAGGGGATGGTGAAGAATGGAGGCTGAGGTTAAGCGGGAGGAGGTGGGGTGGATGAGAAAGGGGGAAATAGACAGACAGATAGACAAGATAAGAAAAGAGAGATAGACACCGAGTTGATGAAAAATGATACAGACAGACTGACACAAATACAAATGCAGTTAGGGTGAGAGACAGAGAGAAAAGAAAGAGAGGAGACAGATGAGAGAGAGAGACAGACAGACAGACAGAGACAGAAACAGAGAAAGGCAGACAATTGCTGAAGGAAAGAGGGAGAAAAAGTTATGCAAGGTGGACACAAAGAAGCAGAGACAGGTGTACAAAAAAAAGGGGAAAAAAGAAGACAGAGACAGACAGACAGACGGACAGACAGCCATAGAGAGCGTACATGAATACACGGAGAGAGAGAGAGAGAGAGAGAGAGAGAGAGAGAGAGAGAGAGAGAGAGAGAGATAAGGAAAAACGAAACATAACGAAACGAAACGAAATTGTTTATTCAGATTTAGGCCTGAGCCCCTAACTGAAGGGGTAAGTCATATATCAATCACACAATCAGTTTTCCAAAAATACATTGCTTGATAAGAGAGAGAGAGAGAGACAGAGACAGACAGACGGACGGACGGACGAACAGACAGACGGACCGATAAACAAACCGGCTCTCCGACAGAAACCAGAAAAAGAAGATCAGTGCTTGATCAATGAAGCAGAAACGTCATGCCATGTGGGTGGGGAAGGGAAAGCTGGGGTCTGATGTGGAAGGGGGGAGGGGTACTGGTGTGGGACAGGAGGGGGAAAGGAGGTCGGGGGGTGGATGATAGCGTCCAGCACAATTCATTTTCGGTCATTTCCACACCCGCACTCCCACACCCCATCATAATTCGGTCAACTTTATACAGTGGCATTATTGTACATACAAAAAAAATACTTAACCATGCAAAAAGAAAACCAAAGAAAAGGAAAAAAAAACACTTTGAAAAGAATTTCCTTGCACACAAGCCGATTTTTGCACCAATAATACTGGGCTAAACATAATTGTCAGTTCGTGCTTTCTTTTGACTAACCGATCGTGAAGGAATGCTCTGAGCGCGACGATACTGACCTTACCGCTGCTGCTGCTACTACTACTGTTACTACTGCTACTGCTACTATTGCTTCTGCTGCTGCTATTACTACTACTACTACTACTACTACTACTACTCATGATGATGATGATGATGGTTGATGGAACAATCATTATATTCCATATCTCCTGCGCATTTATGTATGAAGTGATGGTGTCCATTTTTCGGTTCTCTCGCTCTCACAAGCACTCACCTATGATGGAAGTCAATATGGTTTTCTCTCTCTCTCTCTCTCTCTCTCTATCTATCTATCTATCTCTCTCTCTATCGCTCCCTTCTGTACGTGTTCATGATGAAGTCATTGTGTCTCTTTTTTTCTAGCCCCCCCCCCCCCCCTCCACCCCCTTTGCACTTGTTTATGAAGAAGTCTTGTCTTTTTTCTTGTATTTCTCGCTCTTCCAGCACTTGTTTATGATGAATGCATTTTGTCTTTTTCTTTTCTCTTGCTACCTTCTGCACTTGTTCATGATGAAGTCATTGTGTCTTATTTGCTTTTCTCACTTTTTCCCGAACTGTTTATGAAGTCATTGTGTCTTTTTCTTGTTTTATTCTCTCATGCTCTTCCTGCACTTGTTTATGAAATTATTGTGGCTGAGGTTCTTGTTGTTTTGTTATTGTATTTTTTCTTTTCTTTTCTCTTGCTCTTTGCTGCATTCTGTTTCCCTTTTTCTCACCACCCACTCTCTCCATCACCCCACAGTGCACTTGTTTATGAAGTTATTGCGTCTTTTTCTTCTCTCTCTCTCTCTCTCTCTCTCTCTCTCTCTCTCTCTCTCCCGTCTTCTTCCTTTCACGACAAGACACGACCAGAAAAGCAATACCCCCCACCCCCACCCCCTTCGCCCCCCACCTCAAAAAAAAAAAAAGAAAGAAAAAAACCCAAAAACAAACAAAATCTCTGACTCGCGCGCACTACTTTCGTTCGATAACCCTCCTCGTTACGAAAATAGTCCCTCAGCGCGGGCGGAAGCAAAAGAGTTGTATCGCCAACGGTAATCGTGTCCTTGCGCCGTGGGAGCCAAGGCATGTGGCCAAACAGGCCATTGATCACACCCAGTGAGGCAAGAGTCGTCTGCTTTTGTAGCGGCTCCGGAAAATCACGATTTAAAGCCGGCGTGTGTTTGCGCACTTCCGGCGGAGTGGAGACGAGCAGGAGCAGCGGAGGAGCGGAGTTAAAGTTTCAATGGAAGCAAAATAATCACGTTTGGGAGGGGCGGGTTGTGGGGTTTTCGGGTTTGGTGGGGAAGGTGGAGGGGCAGAGGATTGGGGTGTGTGTGTGGGGGGGGGGGCGGCCGGTAGGGGAGGTGGTGGTGGTGAAGTGGAGTGTGCGAAGTGGGTGGGTGGGTGAGAGAGGATATGAGGAGAAGTGATGTGTGTGGGGGGGGGAGGGGGGGGGGTTGCGATCGGTTGTCAGATCATGTTGTCGGAGAGGTTGGGAGTCGCCATCAACCACCCCTATCCCCCACCCCCAACACACACACACCCCGCTTTCCCCAACCCCCCGACGTCCACCGCCTGGTTCCCTTTCGCATCCCTCCTCCACCCTACCGACACCACACCATGCCCCCATCACCCCTGTGCGCCGCTCCCCCCTCCCCCCCCCCCCCCCCACCTCTTACCCCCCCCCCTCCACCCCTCATCTCCAGACATGGCAGTGAAAAGGGGGTGGCACAGGCGAGAGGGTACGGAGGGAGGGGGAGGGGGTGAAAGGGGATAGGGGGTGGGGTGGGGGAGCAATGGATTGGATTTCACGTCACCCGCGCGTGAAGTGGCTTGTCTACGATGAATGTATAGCCCCCCACCTCCACCCCACTCTTTTTTTTTTTCTTGCCTTTTTTTTTTTTTTTCTTCTTTTTTTTCTGTTATCATGAAAAGGGTCCGGCCCTACATTTTCGATTTCATTTCGAAAAGCTGAGTAAGCACTGGTGTTATTTATTCATTTATTTATTAATGTATTTTCAATCGATGGATGAAGATTAAAAATGTTTTCTGACTCAAGGAGGAGTTAGTTAAAGCATGTGCGGACTGATTAGCATTCGCTATACAAATAATATACGAACAAAGAAGAAAAAAAGAAGA
>NC_134883.1:30770161-30787661 GCF_041734735.1 Babylonia areolata
GAATAAATAAATACTATTTTCATGATAAACAGATAAAAAGATATGAATAGATTTAGCTACATAAAAAGATTTAATTGTAAAATGGAAATGAAAACAACCATGCCGTCTAAGCAATTTCAGAGTCTTTTTTTTTTGTTTGTTTCAAACTGATGTCAAAGTTAAAGAATGAAAAACAATTGTTTAAAAAATAAATTGACATGTGATTTCAATCTTTATTCAAAGACAGGTTTATACAAACTCACCTTATATCAATATCCCCCTTTTCTAAGGGCTGATTTTTTTTTTAAAGAGTTCACCAGCCTTTGAATTAATTAAATAATGAATACTGTTGCGCTTACGTTTGTTTCTGTGTGGTTGGTTTTTTCTTGGCTTTTTCTTTCTTTTTCTCTTTTTTTTTTAACACACCTACCCTATTTGAATAACTGAGTTTAATCTTTTAACTCCTTGTTTTGTTTTACACTTGTGGGATTAAGAAGAAAAATGTTTGCCAACTCCCAAGACAGCCGTTAGATATTTCATAGGTTTGTTATGTGTGTTTGTGTGTGTGTGTTTTTTTCCGTTTCAAACAATTAATTGATTAGTGATTGAACAATTGGTGGATCTATTGAGTGAAATATTCTTCTTCTTTTTTTCTTTTTTTTTCTTTTTTTTTTGTTGTTGTTGTTGTTGTTTTGTTGTTTTGGGTCTAAAAAAATTGTAATAGTTGGTATCATTTTAGCCTGTTTAACTGAAAGATAACTCGAGGCGTAACCTAGCTGCTTCTATTGTCCGTCTGATAGCTGTTGCTTTTTTTTTCTTCTCGTTTCCTGTTTCTTTTGTTATCGTTTTGGTCATTTCGTTAATAAATATACTAATTAATCATAATGGAAGTTTTCAGCAGTTTACGGTAAAAAAAAATTGACGAACATTTCTTTACAACTAGGTCAGGTATGGGGTTGTTTTTTGGTGTTTTTTGGTGTGGGTTTTTTGGGGTTGTTTTTTTTTTTTTTTTTTTTTTTTTTGTTGTTGTTGTTTTGTTTTTGTTTTTTGCTGTTTTGTTTTTGTTTACTTTTCTTTTCTTTCTTTTTCTTTCTTACCCCATGAGAGACAGAGAATGATTTGAGAAGGGACTGAAGAGGGAGGCAGAGGTGGGTGAGGGGGAGCAGGGAGAAAAACAGACGAAAGCCTACCAACAAACAATCAACCCAAGAGACAAACAGAAAAACAGAAGACGGAGAAGGCGGCAAACATGTCTTTTTCTTCTTTTTTTTCTTCTTTTTTTTCTCCTTTTTTTATCGAGGGAAACTGTCAAACTCCATGCACGAAGAGCCACGTCACGAATGAACAAACAAACAAAAACCAACGACTACAACACTAAAACAAACAAAATAACTTATTGACAATGTGTGCTTGGTGCTTTATTTTTGCAGGTTTTTTCCCCTAGTTATCCATACTGTTTTATCTTACATCGGCAACTTCTTAATCTGTAAAAGAAATAAAAATTAAAAAAAATAAAATAAAAAAGCCTCTTCTGGTGGGACTTTGGCCTGTTAAATTATATATAAAAGAAATGTTAAGGTTACAAACCTGTCTCTCATGTCGATTGCTAAGTTGTTTTATTGTTTCATTTACTATCTTATATTCATCTTTAAAAAAAAAAAAATAAAAAACTATAAAGAAAACATCTTTTCGGTGATTATACTTTCGCACTGCTAATCAGTTAATGAATTACTACAACGCTAATTTCTGTTCCAGTATGCTGTCTTTTTGTAAATTTCATTATGACTATGATAATGCCAAACGGCAAAGGGGACTATACACCGAGTGTTACAAATATTATTAGATACAAATGGCAGATACATCCTCTCATGATTATACCGGCGCGAATTTTTTTTTCCGAACAAATGCGTGAGGAAAACACATGCAAGAACACAGAAAACCCCAGACAGAAGCGGATAAAGGTAATAATTACATCAATTGTTAAGTTGTTTCATTGTTTCAAAAACCATCTATTGAAAGAATATACATTTCATACAGGCAATGCAAAATGCTCTCTCTCACTCACACACTCACACTCACACACACACACACACAGAGGAGCGCGCGCGCGTGCGGCTACATATTTAGTACTTTCAACTGATCATAATAAGTATATTTAATAAAAGAAACACTTTTAAGACAATTTCAAAGATTTTTTGAAATGATTTTTCTGAATACAACAAAATCCGTGTATTCATGTACACACTCTCTCTCTCTCCTCCCCTCTCTCTCCTCCCCTCTCTCTCTGTATACAAATGATAAACAAGCTCTAAGCGGATATCAGATAGATGAATACAAAATTACAATGATTCGGCAAACAGAGTGAAAAATCATTAATGCACGGCATGCACACACAAAAAATAATAAATATCTAAAGGACGCAAAACTCTTTCACGTAACTAAATACCGGACATCAACACATTCCTACCTCTGTTTCTTGACGAACCATTCCATATTCAAAGCAGTACAAAAATAATCCGAGTCGGAAAGTGATTTTCCTGATAAAACGTCCATGTATCATCCCTTCAACCGCTCCACTGTTGCAGGCAGAGGAAAACAGACACGAACTAGCGCGTCCTGTGGTGTGTTCCCCACTTTTAAATGCCCAGCCGTGATAGTAAAAAGCCTGGGCAAGAACACAGACCAACCAGCTTGAAGAATACCACCAGCAACCATCGTAAACAGAGCGAACAATCGCTTCTAGAACTTGACAAATCCATGCGAGAAGTAAAAACAATCTAAAACAACAATGCAAGAAGAACCACCGACTTGATTTAATTTCCCTTGGACTTTGGGCCGGAAGCAACCTGAGTGGAGTTGATTCCAACTTGACTCGGAACGTTGGGCCCAGTCAACATGTCCGAGAGAAAGGAATTCCTTTTCGACTACCCAGTCGCCACGGTGATATTCTGAACTGCGTCAAAACACAGTGGTCGGTTACGCCGTCGTGGTTTGTGTGTGAAAAACCAACAGGGCTTGCGGGTCAATAAACAACCCACCCTCACTACACCCTCACCCCCAATCACCCGGACTCCTCATCCCTTTATCTTTCAAAGCACCTTCTCCTCCAGACTCACACTTTCTTCTCCTTCCCACCAACCTGTCAGAAACGCTCACGAAGAGTGAACTGCTCGGTGCATGCATGATTACATATTCACTTGACCTAGTTACAGCATTAGCCTCCACAATAAAGACACTTCCTCTTCTCTCTCTCTTTCTCTCTTTCCCTCTCTCTTAAGATTGGAAGAATGGGCCATGACTGAAATCTTAATCCTTGAATAAAAAAACGTTCTGAGTTCTCTCTCCCTCTCTCTCTTATTCTTTTTAATAAAAATAGCAGATGTGATGTCGAGTATAATAATAATAAGAAGAAGAAGAATGTATACTTATATAGCACACTATCCAGAAATCTGCTCTGGATGCTTCTCAAAACACTTTCGCAACAATGTTACATACGCACACCAAAATGTGACTTTAAAAAATCTAAACACACACACACACACACACACACACACACACACACACACAATGCATACATACATTTTAACATGCATATGCACATAGCAGCTTCCCTCAACACATACGCACACATAGGCACACACAAACACCAACATACATAAACAGACGCGCGTGCTGTGGTGAAGCTGTCATCACGCGCCTGACACATCCTACAAACTGAAACTGAAATTACTCTTTGCTTTCGTTTAAATCAACTATTATTGGGTGTTTTGTTTTTGGTTTTGGTTGTTGTTTTTTTGTTGTTGTTGTTTGTTGTTTCGGGTGGGGTGGGGTGGTTGTTGTTTTTTGTTTGTTTGCTTGCTTGCTTGTTTGTTTTTGCTGGTGTTTCAACTGATAACTTTTTCTTGACGCAAATATTCTCAGACGAGTGTGTCTTCATCAGTGCGACGTCTCAGAGTTGCACGGCCTCTTCCCACATGTGTTCCGTTTTCTTTGAGAGGCAATAAGCGATACATAGACTAGAAATGAGTGTGTGGAGGAGGGGGTAAAGGAGGTGCAGGGTAATGTGTGGTGTGTGTGTGTGTGTGTGTTGGAGCTCATGTACGTTTATATGTATTTGACTGTGCTTTCATATCTGTGAAACTGCATTTTTGGTGCATATCTGTTATGCATGTGTGGGTGTATGTGTGAATGTGTGTCTTCATGTTTTACATTTATTTGCTTATTTATCATCATTGTTGTCTTATTTATTTATTATTATTATTTTATTATTCTTATCATTACTACTACCCTTTTTTAAAATCATAATTATTATTTATTTATTTATTTATTTATGTAAGCTTATCTATTATTTATTCACTTTTTTTTTCAAGGCCTGACTAAGCGCGTTGGGTTACGCTGCTGGTCAGACATCTGCTTGGCAGATGTGGTGTAGCGTATATGGATTTGTCCGAACGCAGTGACGCCTCCTTGAGCTACTGAAACTGAAACTGAAACTGAGAGGCAATAAAGTTTACTTGGATCGGAATCTGAAGCAGAATTTCGTGACCAACATGGCGGTGGATTGTTCATCACCCAGCAACAACATGTCAATGTGATTGTTTGCAGAAGCAATCCAGCGTGAAGGAGGCTGGTCAAGTGGACGTGGTGGTTGGTTGGATGGGGGGAGGGGTGAATATTGGTTTGAGTTGAGTGTTGGGATGGGGTGGTGGCCGGGGGATTCACCTTAAGAGTCTGACCAGATGTGCGTGTTCAGCCTTTTGGCAATGTGGGGACATAAAGGAGAGAGAGAGACAGAGACAGAGACAGAGAGACAGATAGGCAGGGAGAGGCGCTGACCCGACCGGCAAGGATGAGAGAGGTATGTGACAAGCTGGGGTGAATTAGATCGGACTGATGGAATAATTCGTGCACGTTCGTGACTGTTCTGACCACAGATGCTCGAGTTTGTTTGTTTTTTTAATTGTCTTCTCTGTCTTTGTTTCTGTGTATGTCTTTCTCTCTGTGTGTGTGTGTGTGTGTGTGTGTGTGTGTGTGTGTGTGTGTATCTGTGTATGTGTGTGTGTGTTTTGAATGTGTGTGTATGTATGTATGTGTGCGTGCGTGCGTGCGTGTGTCTGTCTGTCTGTGTCTTCTATAATTTCATCCTCCTCCCGAGCCTGTTCCATGGTGTTCTTTGTCACTGAAATCGGGCAAACGAAATCGATACATATATGTATATATAATCTTAGATATATATATATATATATATAGAGAGAGAGAGAGAGGTGGATGTGTGTGTGTGTGTGTGTGTGTGTGTGTGTGTGTGTGTGTGTGTGTGTGTGTGTGTGTGTGGTATAATGCGATATTACATAGCCTACATATTCGAAAAAAAAGAAAGGATTTACACACAGAGAGAGAGAGGGGGGGGGGTATACAATCACGTAGGAATGTCTGGACATTATAGTGACATAACAAAAGCAACTAACACAGATTCCGAAGTCGTTTGTTTTGGATATGATATACAGTAATTCCAATACGACAGCGGATCCTCTACAAACGTCATGCAGATACGAGTATAATAAGAATAAGAAAAAAAAAAATGATAATGAAACAGACATGTAGCGGTTTAGCAGAAACGACAAACCTTTCATGAGCATCAATAAAACAGCTAGCTTAGGACATCAACCATTACCACGCCAGTGGCACTGCAGTTTTCTGCTATTTCTGACTGAACAAATCCACAAACTCAATGGAATTGGGCCAATATCTATAACCTTTTCTTATAAATGAATGCAAACGCTCTTTTTTTTCTTCTTCCTCCCCCCCCCCCGCCCCCCCCCCCCCCTGTTTTGTCTGTTCCCTCCAACACAACCGTAACTGTCACGTAATTTTAAATATTATTTAGTTGTCTCACAGATGGCAATTTTTTTTCTGTTGTTGATGTTTGTAGGAGTGTACACCAAATGAGGAGGCACCGTAGTCGCATCGATTTGGCGCTGTACTTTCTGATACAGTGTTCACTAGTGATCAGAGTTCAAGTTCCTCGTTTCGCACTGATTTAAAAACATGTCCTTACTTCTAGATCAGTGACTGTTTCGGCCTGGTGTGTTGTGTCCTTGGGAAATAACACATTTTCTCCGGTTTTTCAAAATCCACCCAGGTGTGCATTGGGTACCTGACTTCTGTTGGGGGAGATTAAAACGGCGGGAGGAGAGTTCTGGGCCACACGTCGTGGTGCTGGATCGAATTCACTGTCTCGATGGCCATAAAAGGCTATGGGACATTTTTTTTCAACTTACACTTAGTGACTTCAGTAAATTAAGCTGTAGACTGATGTCTAACTCAACGGTATCGTCACAATGACTATGGGCTACACAACCGTGTTGCTTTGTAACACATACCCACAATGGTGTTTCTTCTTTAGGTGTTTCAGGACTTTGTATAACTATTATAAGGTTTTCTTGTTGTCCTGTTCATCGATATCTGTGTTGTTTTGTGACATGTTCCAAATAAAATACCGTTTAAACCAAAAAAAGGTGTTTCTTGTATCGAACTACTTAAAACTGGCAAAGATTGAAAGAATAAGATAATGTCAAACGCGCGATAACTTTTCTTATGAATTCGTTGACAATGAATAAAAAGAAAGCAACACAACATGTGAACAAACAATATTTCATATATATGCGTTTGGGTCAGTTGCGAAGACTTGTCAACCGACAACTTGAGTTTAAAAATAAATGTATGATTATTATTATAGTGTTCACTAGTGATCAGAGTTCAAGTTCCCCGTTTCGTACTGATCTAAAAACATGTCCTTATTTCTAGATCAGTGACCGTCTCGGCCTGGTATGTTGTGTTTAATGACAACGTGGCAAGAACAAACCCCGACCCCCAAGTGAACAACTAGTTAATTATTTCCCTACCTGCCAACACGTACCCCCCTAGAAAAAAGACTTTTAAGAGCGTAACCATCAAATACTTATACTCCGTAAATCAGTTATTCTCGACCAACACTTATGAAAAGCTTGAGATCATGAATAGCAGTATAGGTAAATCTAATGATGTTGTTTACAGCCCAGCTGACCACAGAGGTCAGTTTCAGGATTGAGGATGGAGGGATGGAAGTACGTCAGAAGAGACTGCAGTGAAACAAAAGATGACAGTCACTAGCCTTTACCTCAACGGCCTCTCGCTCTTTAAGCGTGGCCCTCATTTGTGTGTGTGTGTGTTAGTGTGTGTGTGTGTGTGTGTGTGTGTGTGTCTGTGTCTGTGTCTGTGCGTGTGCCGTGTGTGTGTGTCTGTGTGTATCTGTGTTCGCGCGCGCGCGTGTGTGTGAGTCTGTGTGTGTGTGTGTGTGTGTATATGTGTGCGCGCGCGCGCGTGTGTATGTGTGTGTGTGTGTGTGTGTGTGTGTGTGTTTCGATCACTTGCCTTCTACGTATCTTTCACTTTATGAGCTATGTGTTAAGACATTTACTTAATTGTTTTTTATGTTTGATTATGCAAGTTCATTTTACTTTTAATGTTTTACACAAACCTAGGATTGGCTACAAAACCCTGCTCAGCAAGTTGGGTTTATACGAAGGTCAAGCATCTGCTTTGTTTCTTCTTCTTTTTTTCTTTCTTTTTTTTCTTTTTTTTTTTAATTTTTTTTTTTTTTACAGCAGATGTAATGTAGTGTATATGGATCACTCCTCACGACAGTTTTGACACTCCCTTGAAACTGTACTGGTTTCTGTTTTAAACTAATTTTATTCCACAGAAACATCATCAAATCAGCTGTATTACATATGAGTCAGAGCACAACAAGCAAAGCTTATAACCGTGCTCCATACTGGTTATTTTCTGGTTTCTCTTTTTGAGACGCCCCCCCTTCCCCTCCTCCACTGATTTTCCACACTCGTACGGAGTTACCCACCTGGCTGCTATGTTGTGATGCAGTTGAGCGGCGGCGTAAAACGGGAACACCGCTGCTGCTGCTGCTGCTGAAGGACGCATCTGTTCCATTATGATGGCTGGTAGTGATCACTGAGTTATTAGTCCGTTCGTTTGTCTGTCCACGCGCGCTGGTCAGCCTGTCAGTGTCAGGCCGCCCGGCCCGGGGGCGTCGCTACAGCAGACTTACACGTCCGTCACAGTTTTATTCCAACTGACTTATTGTTGCTCCGTAACCCGCCAGACGATCTTGAGGCAAATTGCGATTGACTGACGAACTGACGATCGTCTCACAAAATCATACACAATGACAAGCTCCGAGTCAAAACAAAAAGTTCATATTACTGACAAGTTTTGAAAGATTTCCTTTCAAAAACAACAAACTCAATTGTCAGCAGAAACAGCTTGGTTTTGTAAGTCTGAGAGTTTAACAAGTCCCAATTAAAAAAAAACCTTTCACGGTGAGCCGTCTGCTTTCTTCAGTCGGTTATTTCTTTTCTTTTTTTACTCCGCCGGCAGAAGAGCGACTGGCGAAATTTTGCTGGCCGCTACCAGTAGCTTGAGCCTCCGTCGGCTCCTAAAATACAACTTGTTCTAACTTTCGTCGCCTCCCTTTTTTCTCTCTTGTCACAAGGGCTCTTTCTTTCTTTCTTTCTCTCTTTCTTTTCTTTTCTTCTCTTCTCCCCCTCTCCTCCCCTCTCGCCTGTCTAATATTTTAATGAGCTACGGATTAGAGGCAGCGCATGCGCAATCCTATTCTTGTGCTGCGCGGTAGGTGGCGCGAGACGTATTGGATTAGGGTGATGGACAGACGGGGCAGGGGGCACAAGCGCTGGGGGAAATTAGGGGGCGTTTATTCGAGGCGGGGAGCGCGCGCCCCTCTACTCCTTTCGCACCAATCAGCGATCTATGACAGTGTCAGCACGCCCGTCAATAGCGCGCGGCGTCGGCCTTTCAGCGCGCGCGGCGGGAGCTGAGAACAAGAAGAAGAAGAAGCAGATGAAACTGCTACTACTGTGGTCTGGTCTGTTGTGTGTGTTGACTGGCTCTGGCCACGAACCGACACGCGCGTCTCGAAGACGATCGAGTGGTCTACAGAGAAAGAGAGGGAGAGAGAGAGAGAGGGAGGGATGAGGATGGGGTAGTGTGGGCGGGAGAGTGGTGGTGGTAGTAGTGGTTCATGGTGATCAGAGACGACTACAACCGCGGGCCGTAGAGACAGAGTTTATATGACTCAGTTCAGTTGCACTGATGCACTGACGCGCGTGTGTGCATAACACACACACACACACACACACACACACACACACACAATCATCTGACAGAGAAAGAGAGACAGAGAGAGAGAGAGAGAGACATGTTGGTAATAGTCTTCATCTTACAACTCACCACCCCCTCCCCAACACTCCTACACTCCACCCCTTTTCTTCTTTCTTTTTTCCGATTTTTTTAAATTCTAAATTGATTTTTAATTCGACGGACACCCAGTGGACAGCGGTGTATGCATGCACTCTGTGTGTGGACGTACGTGTGTGTGTGTGTGTGTGTGTGTGTGTGTGTGTGTTAGGAATATTTTGGGGCTTTCGTGTGTGTGTCAGTGTGTGTGTGTGTGTGTGCATGTGTATGTCAGTGTGTCATGTGTGTGTGTGTGTGTGTGTGTGTGCGTGCGTGCGTGCGTGTGTGTGATTGTTCATATCGGCCACATTTTCCTAGATTTTTTGGTGCATATAGACATACATTTTTTTCTGTGTCTGTTTTTTTTGGTTTTTTTGTTTTATTCATGTACAGAGGTATGTCACTGTGCACTTTTGTATATGTATTGTTTCACAGTGAGGCGCTTAGAGCTCCTCATACGGGGGATCGGAGTTTGCACCATGTAAGTACTATATTATTATAGACTCGATTTTTGTTGTTGTTGTTGTAGTGTTATTTGTCATTATATAAAACCCCCTCACTGGAATATCAGTGATATCACTGACGCTGTTAACATTCTCCTGTTTTCTTTATTATTTGCTTATCTGAGTCGCTCGATGACTGCCTATATTAATAAGTCGGAACAGCATGCACTACTACTACTACTTGATTAACATATTCTGCACTGAGTAATGCCCCCCCCCCCCCCCTCCACCACCACCCTCCACCACCAATGCCCAGAACCGGCGTCTGCCAGGAATTCACCTCCCACGCCCCCACCTTCTTCTTCTTCTTCTTCCTTCTTCCTCCTCGTTCGTGGGCTGCAACCCCCACGTTCACTCGTATGCACACGAGTGGGCTTTTACGTGTATGACCGTTTTTACCCCGCCATGTAGGTAGCTATACTCCGCTTTCGGGGGTGTGCATGCTGGGTATGTTCTTGTTTCCATAACCCACCGAACGCTGACATGGATTACAGGATCTTTAACGTGCGCATTTGATCTTCTGCTTGCATATACACACGAAGGGGGTTCAGGCACTAGCAGGTCTGCACATATGTTGACCTGGGAGATCGTAAAAATCTCCACCCTTTACCCACCAGGCGCCGTCACCGTGATTCGAACCCGGGACCCTCAGATTGAAAGTCCAACGCTTTAACCACGCGGCTATTGCGCCCGTCACGCCCCCACCCAACAGCCCTTGGACGTTCACAACCCACCCCCCACCCCTTTTCTTTTTTTCTTTTTTTTTCTTTTTTTTTTTTTATTGTGACAGCCAGAACCGTGACATCCCTTTGGTTGGAGATCATCGTAGGAAGAAGAAAAAAAAAGTCGCAGAGAAAAAAGGTCACGGAGAAAAAAAAACAGTCACAAAAGAACTTAGGAAACAAAAAGTCACACAATTAGGACGGGAAGTCTCAGTATCAGTAACTAAGGGAGGCGTCACTGTGTTCGGACAAACCCATATACGCTACACCACGTCTGCTATACAGATGCCTGGACTGAAAAAGCGTCCACAGATTGAAAAGTCATAGTGAGAGATAGAAGTTTTAAATTTTTAATTTCCATTGTTCTGTCTGATGTTCCATCCACAGTGTGGATCAGTTCACGGTGAAAAAAAAATCAGTCAGTAAATCAAAATTAGTAAATCATATACTGCATAGCCTGGTTGAAGTGTTTTTCTTGTTGTTGTTTTTGTTCTTTGTCGTTGTTGTTTTTCTAACTCTGACATAAAACACATGGAGCAGTGTAAAACGATATAAAGTACAGTAACATGAACCTTTTTTACACACTTAAAGGCAAGGACGTGTCATAATAATGACCCTTTAAGTCTGTGAACAAACGTAGTCTGAATTGCCTCAACTAAAAGTGGGTTCATCTCTGATCATCAGAGTGGGAGGAGACAAGACAAGACAAGACAAAAAATCTTTATCATCGATGGTAATAGATAAGCAAATAACATGGTTTTTTTACATCCAGCCCTCGCCCTAAAGAGGGAATAAAGAGAGAGAGAGAGAGATCTGAGTTGGCCTACATATCAGATCAAGTTTGGCCAAATTAACAGCCCTCAGCATGCAATGCCCCAGTCAAAAACTAACCGCTTTACATTATCATCATCATCATCATCATCATTATCCAGTTGACGGCCACCATCGTCATGTCGATTACTCTGCCGCGACTGGAGGGCTGCGTGGAGATAGAGATGCTGTCGTATAGAAAAGATAAAGAACTAGACAGATGAAAAGACATACTCTATGAGGGTTTTATTAGCAAACTAATACTTTTCGCTCTTCACCCACTCAGGGGCTACCTATCCCAGTGCTCCAGAAGGGTGGGCTTGGCCCAAAAATGAATTAAAAAAATCAAAATGTTCTAAAGAGTGGGGGTATTTGGGGGGGGGGGGATGCCTAATCCTACCTACTCTATCTAACTACTTTCTTTTGCGGTTTTCAGTTTTCTTGGGGCACCCTTGACTTGAAGGTGTCAAGGGTGTGTCGGCTGCCATTGCTGGATATTAGGGATAACGCGTGCAATGTGAGCACGTAAAGTCTTTGTCACTTTTTCCCCCCTTCCTGATTATGTGACTTTTTTTTCCAGTCTAATCTTGTGACTTTATTTTCTGTGATGACTGGGTTTTTTTGTGTGTTTTTTCCTGTGACTTTGTTTCCGATCACTTGAATGGAACGTCAGACGCACTTGCCACTGAGACAGCCAGTCAGGACTTGCCTTCATATCACGGACAACGCAACAACCTTCATCGAACCAAGACCCCAGCACTGAACAACCTTTTTTTAATTCTGCTTGAGTCGAAGGGTCGTTAAACTGCTCTATCGTCAATGGTGGCACTCAGCACGACAAGGAGAGATTACAAACATTGATACAGGTGGTAGAGAGAGAGGGAGAGAGAGAGGGAGAGAGAGAGAGAGAGAGAGCGTGTGTGTGTAAGCATTCTCTCTCACATGTATCCATTCAGAACTGGTACACGAGCACGGGTTTGCATGTTCTTTGGGAAATAAAGACAAAAGGAAAAAAAAAAAAGATAGCTTGCTTTTTGTGTTGCTTGTTGGAGGAGGGTGGCAGAATGGTTAAGACGCTCATCTGCCGATATAGAGTCTTTGATCCTTTGGGTTCGAATCCCGCTCTCGCCCTTTCTCCCAAGTTTGACTGGAAAATCAAACTGAGCGTCCAGTCATTTGGTTTAAATAATCCTTAATTGTTCAACAATACACATGATCACAATGCAATGAATGACAAAAGAGCATTAACAAGCTTAAAGCTTATACTGTGCTCACAACGTTGCACTTCAATTTTATCATGACGGCTGATGAACCATATTATGACTTGTATCAAATAACATTCATAAACAGTAAGTAATGAAATAATGAAATAAAACAAATAAACAAACAGTACATAATATAGTAAAATAATGCTAATATCAATATTAACATGAGATTAAATTTATTATCACCAGAGTAATTGGCCTAATAGAAGAAAAACACGAAGAAGAAGAAGAAGAAGAAATTTAGAAGAATGGTGGGTAAGGTGGTGGGGGAGGGGGAACAGAGGGGAGGGGAGAAATTCTAACAGATCATTGGCCAATCCATTCAACTTTGAATATTTGGCTGAGATGATAAACCAAGGTCCCGTGTGCAGCACGAACTCATGGACGAGCACGCACGTGACAACCCATGGCAACGAGGGAGTGTTGGCCTCTGGCAAAATTCTGTGGAAGAAATCCACTCTGATAGATATACAAATATATATTTAGTATGCGTACACTCAACGACTAAATAAGCGCGTTGGGTTATGCTGCTGGTCAGGCATCTGCATAGCAGATATGGTGTTTAAGGAATTTTCTTTCTTTTTTTTCTTTTCTTTTTCTTTTTGTTGAGATACAAGGGTTATTTTTCAAAATGATAATACTTATAATAGTAATAATAAGATGAAGAACAATAACAAATAATAAAGAACAAGATAAACAAGATACCAAATGTCACATCATGGCATGTATTCATGTTGACATAGCTTTAAGGAGCACCAGTTTTTTGTTTTGTTGTTTTATAAAGGTGTTTAAGGATTTGTCCGAAAGTAATGACGCCTCCTTGAGAAACTGAAACTGAAACTGAAAACTGAAACTGTTCGTTTGATTCTTTGTTTGTTTGTTTGTTTAACCCTGCATTCTTTACTTTTTGAAGGGGGAAGAGGCCCCTCGGTGTATTCCCTGTGACGAGCCTCTCACCGTGAAACACGTGATCCTTGACTGTTGGGATCTGCATGACGTTAGACACAGACATTACACGGCGGTTTCTCTGAACACTTTGTTTCGTGATGTCCCTCCGTGGACGCTGATGGACTTCTTGAAAGAAGTGAACATTTTTAATCAGATTTGAAGGTTTTAAACTATGGAAGGTTTTTAAACTTTGAGTGGAAAGCTTAAAGCAGTGACTAGTTTTTACTTCTTTTTTTTTTTTTTAATCTACCCATGAGTTGTAGCAGGTATTAACGTGGTGATAGCCTTGAGATGGCCATAGTGATCGGCGAGGCTCTGTTTTTTCAGTTTTCAGTAGCTCAAGGAGGTGTCACTGCGTTCGGACAAATCCATATACGCTACACCACATCTGCCAAGCAGATGCCCGACCAGCAGCGTAACCCAACGCGCTTAGTCAGGCCTTGAGAAAAAAAAAAACAAAAAAAAACTACCACTACTAATAATATGTATCAGGCGCAAAAACTTGATGAAGTCAGCTATAAGCGTACATAAATAAATAAATAAATAAATAATAATTATGATATAAAAAAGTAGTAGTAGTAGTAATAATAAATTAATAAATAAATAAATAAATAAAAAAGACAACAACGATAATAAATAAGCAAATAAATGCACCATAATTTGATTTGATTTGAGCCCTGCACGGCAAAAATGTTATTACTTAAATTTAAACCACTGTAGATGAATCGGTGTGCTGTTGGTCTTTCTGATCCCGTGTTCACACTGCTCATCTCGGAGTTCGAGGCCCCGTTTCGGCATGGTGTTGTGTCTTTGGGAAAGGCGGCATTCTCCTCTGATTTTCCTCAAGTCGCTCTACGGGTGTAGGTGTGAATAGTACCCGACTTCGGTTGACGAAGGTAAACACGGCGGAAGGAGAGGATTGGGCCCCGCCTTTCTACTGATCGCCAGCCCTAGACGCAATGGAAATTAATGACTATAACTGGTTGAACTGAGAGATCACTGGTCTAAAACATTTCCAGGAACATCTATAACCAGAACTGACTCTGCAGTTAATGACTATCACTGGTGGAACTGAGAGTTCACTGGTCTTAAAACATTTCCAGGAACATCTATAACCAGAACTGACTCTGCAATTAATGACTGCAACTGGTGGAACTGAGAGTTCACTGGTCTAAAACATTTCCAGGAACATCTATAACCAGAACTGACTCTGCAGTTAATGACTATAACTGGTTGAACTGAGAGATCACAGGTTTAAAACATTTCCAGGAACATCTATAACCAGAACTGACTCTGCAATTAATGACTATCACTGGTGGAACTGAGAGTTCACTGGTCTTAAAACATTTCCAGAAACATCTATAACCAGAACTGACTCTGCTTTCCATGAGCCTATCTTCCGCCATAGCATCATAGGAGGATGTTGGGCCTAGGGTGGGTTATATGAGCGAATTTAGCAGCGCCAAGTTTGCTGGCTGATAGCTAAGAAAGTTCACTAACTCCACGGTAAATTCCGTATATTTAGGAACATTCTTAACTCTGAGCAAACTTAGCGCTGCAAAGATCACCTCATGCAAACCCGACACTGGGGGCGCGTTTCTTTCACGCTAGTTAGGCGAGGTTCTTGACAGACATGCAAGGAAAGTGCGGTCATTTTTGTTTGTTTTTATGTTTGTTTGCTTTGTTTTGATGTTGTTGTTTGGTTTTATTTGTTGATTTTTGCTGTTGATGTTGTTGTTGTTTTTGTTTTGTTGTTGTCGGGGGGTGTTTTTGTAGTTTTTTTCCCCAGCCTCGCGGCAAGAATGGCGAGAGGTTCTCGCCAAGTCAAAGCAAGGCAGTAGCCCTTAATTGAGCAACTTTGCCGCGAGTTAAGGATAAACTCTACTTCCCGCTTCGCTCCCGTTTATTTGCGCACAGTGACTCTTATCTCGGCCTTACCACACGTTTAGCTGTCTCGCCACTGGCACGTGCAGTGAGCGTGCTGGCTGGCGGTCGACTGAATAAGAAACTCGTCTCTGCATGACCTGTGCTGTGGATTTCATATCCAGTCTATTTTTTTTATATTAAAAGGTTTATAAATTGGGAGTAAGGTGGCAGAATGGTTAAGACGCTCAGCAGCCAATACAAAATCCGTGAGGGTGTGGGTTCGAATCCCGCTCTCGCCCTTTCTGCAAAGTTTGACTAGAAAATTAAATTGAGCGTGTAGTCTTTCGGGTGGGACTATAAACCGAGGTCCTGTGTGCAGCACGAAGTTAACTCACTCAGTACGGCCAGTCCTCTCTTCTCCTCTACACAGACCCCTCGGATGTCCAGTGGGTGTCTGAATGACCCAACCTTTAGCTTCCGTCGTCAGAACTGTGGTATTCTTTGTCAACATTCACCTCTTCAGTATAAGAGCTTTCCGCTTGCAATATTTTGATGATGGTAACTGGGGTGAAACGCTGTTAACGTCGTCTCTTTCGCCGTTCGTATGGAGAGAGTTAAAGCACACAAAAAAGAACCCATGACAAGGAGAGTGTTGTCCTCTGGCAAAATCATGTAAAAAAAAAAAAATTAAAATCCACTCTGATGGGTACACAAAATATTATCAATATATGTCACTTCTTCACTCAAGGCCTGACAAGCACTTTGGGTAACGCTGCTGGTCAGGTATCTGCCTAGCAGATGTTGTGCAGCGTATATGGATTTGTCCGAAAGCAGTGATGCCTCCTTGAAGTGAAACTGAAACTGATCACCAATTACCTCTCCAGCTCTCCCAGATCTGAATGATCTGCAAGGTTAAAAGTTAAATAGAATTGTGACTGCCGTTTTACTCTTCTTCCGTATACTTACAGAAAATGAATATTTAAGGTCCTGGGTTTGTTACGGACACTCTCTCTCTCTCTCTCTCTCTCTCTCTCTCTCTCTCTCTCTTTCTGTGTGTGTGTGTAGCAAATTGAATAAGCAACAACTGCTTTTTTAAAATTTTCTATCTTTTTTGTTTGTTTGGTTAGTTGGTTTTAGTTTTGGTTTTGTGGGGATTTTGGGTTTGTTTTTTGTTTTTTTGTTTTTTGTTGTTGTTTTTTTACATCAAGCCATCTCTAAAAAAAATCTAATAAAATAAAATACAGAAAAAAAAGAAACAAGAAAGCGTATACAAGAGCAGTGTGGTAGCATAGTGGATGACATGAGTTGCACAAATATTTTATTTTTTATTTGTTGTATTTTGTATTTCTTTTTATCACAACAGATTCTCTGTGTATGAAATTCGGCTCCCCAGGGAGAGCGCGTCGCTACACTACAGCGCCAACCATTTTTTTTGTTGTTGTTTTGTTTTTGTTTTTGTTTTTTGTTTTTTCCTGCGTGCAGTTTTACATTGTTTTTCCTATCGAAGTGGATTTTTCTACAGAATTTTGCCAGGAACAACCCTTTTGTTGCCGTGGGTTCTTTTACGTGCGCTAAGTGCATGCTTCACACGGGACCTCGGTTTATCGTCTCGTCCGAACGACTAGCGTCCAGACCACCACTCAAGATCTAATGGAGGGTGAGAAAATATCGGCGGCTGAGCCGTGATTCGAACCAGCGCGCTCAGATTTCTTTCGCTTTCTAGGCGGACGCGTTACTTCTTGGCCATCACTCAACAATAGATATATATATATATATATATGTGTGTGTGTGTGTGTGTGTGTGTGTGTGTGTGTGTGTGTGTGTGTGTGTGTGTGTGTGTGTCCTGGAGTGAGAGAAAGAGAGAGAGAGAGAGCACACCAATCTCCACCAGCATCGCGCTGTTTGGTGCCGCCAAAAGTCAACAAACAACGAGCAACAGGTCCTAGCCGCCAATCAAGCCAAAAGGTACCAGCCATCCCACGATCACCCACACCCATCCCCCCCCACTCCACACACCTCACCCCCCATCCCCCACATCCCCACCACCCCACCCCCAACCCACCACCCACGCTGAAGAACCAAGGCGACTCTGGGCCCA
>NC_134883.1:30792661-30800161 GCF_041734735.1 Babylonia areolata
ACTCAGCAGTAAATTCGAATCATTAACACACTCAGTACGGCCAGTCCTCTCTTCTCCTCTACACAGACCCCTCGGATGTCTAGTGGGTGTCTGAATGACCCAACCTTTAGCTTCTGTCGTCAGAATTGTGGTGTTCTTTGTCAACATTCACGTCTTCAGTATAAGAGCCTTCCGCTTGCAATATTTTGATGATGGTAATTGGGGTGAAACGCTGTTAACGTCGTCTCTTTCGCCGTTCGTATGGAAAGAGTTAACTCAGTAAGGACGGTCAGTCTTCTCCCAGTCCTCTCCAAAACAGAAAAACCACATCTCATGTCTAGTGGGTATCTGAATGATAGGCTAAGCCTATTCTCTTCGTCGTTAGAAACCGTTAGAAATGCGGTATTCTTTGTCTTCATCCACCTCTTCAATGTGATAACCTTCGGCTTGTAACATGTTAATGATGTCGGCAATGGTGAAACGCTGTCCTCGTCGCCTCTTTATTCGTTCGTACGGAGAGAGTTAACCTAAAACTAAGGACACTCAATAAAAAATAAAAAAAATGTTTAAAAAGATAATAAAATAAAATAAAAGAAACGAAAACTTTGTAAAGAAGAAGAAGAAGAAAATAAAATAAAATAAACAAAATGATGATTTTTAAAAATTCTTTTAAAAAAACACCCTAGGACTCCATAAATGGATAACTATGAAATTTTGATAAAATAATACCTACATGATACATAAGCTGAAGATGTTACAGAGACTCGGTCAGTGTTAGCAGCCTAGAGTTGAATTAGGGGAATGCGTATAAAATGCGAAAGCCGCTCTTTTACACTAAGTTATAACTTCGGTTTGTCGTCTCGTCCGAATGACTATCAGATGCTCAGTTTGACTGTGTAGTAAAATTTAGGAGAAAAGGGCGAAACCAGGTCTCAGTGGAACCCAGACGCTTACGGACACTGTGCTGACATAATTATAAGCGTCTTTACCATTCTGCCACCTTCGAAAAGAAAAAAAGAGAAAAAGATGATAATGAAAAATGAAAATAATAAAAACAAATTACACACACACACACACACACACACACACACACACACACACACACACACACACACACACACACACACTTACACACACGTCGGGTATGGTCCGGACGCTAGTCATTCGGATGAGACGATAAACCGTGGTCCCGCCTCCTTCCGAATGTATAGCCTGTGCTTAGCGCACGTAATAAAAGAACCCATAGCAACAAAAGGATTTTCATTGTGGAAAAACAAAATGTAGCGAAATCCAAAATGACAGTAAAACAAACACACTTGCATTTAGAAAGCGCATACAGCTTCAAGAATATGTGCTATAGCAAGATGTCTTTGTGAATAAACAAATAAATGAATAAATAAATGGATAAATAGATGAATAAATGATAGATAATACATACGTGGCGCTGCACTGTAGCGACGCGCTCTCCCTGCCTGGGAAGGGGAGAGCAGTCCGAATGTCACCAAGAGAAATTGAACATGTTATGACAAAAGAGTGATACGTTCGTTTATTCATTTGAAATGAAATTAAATTATGGTGCTTGGAGCCTCGCCGACCACTAAGGCCATCTCAAGGCTATCGCCGCGTTAATAACTACTACAAGGATTAAAAAAAAAAAAAATAAAACGAGTCACCACTTCAAACTTTCCACTCCAAAGTTAAAAAAACACAAAAAACTTCCATAGTTTAAAACCTTCAAATCTGGTTTAAAATGTTCACTTCTTTTAAGAAGTCCATCAGCGCCCACGGAGGGACATCACGAAACAAGGTCTTCAAAGAAACTGCCGTGTAATGTCTGTGTCTAACGTCATGCAGTCATTTATAGTCTGTTCATCTAAGATGATGATATTAGACTGAAAATAAATGATATTATTATTATTATTAGGATTATTATCATTTCTATCATAATGATGAAAAAAAGTGATACAAAACAACATAATAAGTTGAATAATACCCAGTGTGAACCAAAAAACAAACAAAACTAAAACGTCACCCTCCACCTAGCTCTCCTCTTAATTTAACTCTTTCCATACGAACGGCGAAAGAGACGACGTTAACAGCGTTTCACCCCAATTACCATCATCAAAATATTGCAAGCGGAAGGCTCTTATACTGAAGACGTGAATGTTGGCAAAGAATACCACAATTCTGACGACGGAAGCTAAAGGTTGGGTCATTGGACACCCGAGGGGTCTGTGTAGAGGAGAAGAGAGGACTGGCCGTACTGAGTGAGTTAAAGAGGCCGTCTGGTGAGGACAAACCGCTAGCCAGCTATACAACGAGCAGCGGCGACCTGACTGTGGAGCGTATCCTTGTACTCCTAGCCAGGATCGAGGGACTTCAAAAGTCTGTTGACGTTCAATTACTTGCACCAGCGAGCGGCGAGCAAAAGATTAAGGACTTTGTGCCTTTGTTCCCTTGGCAGAAGAAAGCGGCCCTGTTCAAGCCATGAACAGTAAGTAGTAGGCCAGTGAACGCGTTCAGCGAAATTTTCGTGCCGTCAGGGAAAAAAAAACTGATGGTTTGGGGAGGGGGGGGGAGGGCTTGGGGGTGGGGTGGCGTTGGGGTGAGGATGGCTGAAAAGGAAAGGCCGGAGGGTGGAGGTGAGGGCTGGGGGTTGGGGGGGGGGGGTTATTGTGTTACAGGGTGTACTCTCATGTTCTGAGCTGGCTAAAGCCCAAACAGATTTAGCTTTAATCTGGGTTGTTGATGTTGATGTTGTTGTTGTTGTTTTGTGAGTACCGTTAGGTCTGGGATCATGGGGACGGGGGTGAGGTGTGTAGGGGAAGGGGGGGAGGGGGAGGGAGAGGTCTTGTTTTTTGTTGTTGTTGTTTTGGGGGTTTTTTGTTTGTTTGTTTTGTTGTTGTTGTTGTTGTTGTTTTGGGGGGTTGCTGTTGAGAAGATTTTATTGTGATTTTTTTTTCTGTTTGTTGTTTTTGTTGAATTTGTTGGGTATGTGTTTGTTTGTGTTTGTTTTTTGTTTTTTTTTCGGGGGGGGGGGGGGCGGACGGGGGTTGTTGTTGTTTTGTTGTGTTTTTTCTCTTTGTTGTTGTTGTTGTTGTTTTCTTGTTTTGTTGTTGTTGTTGGAGTTTTTTTTAGGGGTATGGTGCGTGGTTGGTTCTTTGTTTGTTTGTTCAAGGGCCTCCTCACCACCACCACCCCAACCCCTCCCCCCCCTCCCCTCCCCTCCCCCCCCCCCCCCCCCCCCCCCCCCCCACACGCACACACACACCCTCCTGCCCTTTTGTTTCGTTCTTTTTGTTTTAAAGATTGGTTAAAGCGTATTTTTCACCTTCTTCATTTTTTACAAATTTTATTTCTTGCTGTTGTTACAACGAAAATTATAGCAGTGTATGGGAACGAATGAGAGTATGACCGTTGAAGTTCTGTACAGCCACTAGAGTCAAATAATTATTGGGAACTTTCATGGAAAACCCATGTTTTTATTACTTTAAACAAACGCGTGTGTCCGAGGAAAATTAACCATATTATCACCATCATGATTCGTAAGCAGAAGAAGTAGCATTACTTACTGTTTATGAACGTTATTTGATACAAGTCATGATATGGTTCATCAGCCGTCATGATAAAATTGAAGTGCAACGTTGTGAGCACAGTATAAGCATTAAGCTTGTTGATGCTCTTTTGTCATTCATTGCATTGTAATCATGTGTATTGTTGAATAATTAAAGATTATTTAAACCAAGTAGTAGTATCGAGGCGGCAACCGCCGACCCGGAAAACGGAATATGGCTGCTGCAGGATGGTATGCACAGAAAGCACATGTACAAGAGGCCACTGCTATATAAACGACTTAAGATGGAAGGTGTAACGGCTGGGCCAACACTCGACCACACCACTTGACACTTTGACACTGACTCTTTACTGTCATCAGCTTAACAGCTCATGTGACAGGGGGTTACAGGGGAAATTACAGTGTCGTTTTATCCAATCATTTTGGAAAAGTAAAACAAAGCAAAAACAAAAACTAACGCATCTAATATTACAAAGGTTATATCAATAAACAGCCAACAAATCATACACACAAAAATAACATCATCATCATCATCAGATTGATCATCCAAATACCAATTCTATCTGCTTCTATTTTGACCCTCAAAATAATCATTTTGGAAACCATTAATGTTTGCACATATTTTGTATTAACAGGCGTTTTGATCATTTATTTTCTGTTTCCGTGTATCCACTGTTTCTGAGACGTATTTTGCAAGAGAGGATAATATTTTCGTCATTTGATGTTAAAACACTGACTAGGTCTTTCCTCTTTGCTGCAGCTGTTTTAAAGAGTGTACACTTTTCCCGAACCTCCTCGTATCCTTTACAACTGAACATGAAATGTATCTCATCTTCTTTACCTTCGCCACACATTGGACAAGGAGATGTTGTTAATCCACCTGTCTCAAACCATCTTTTGTTAGCATTCAACCCGACTGTTCTCAATCTAAATCTAGCAAGATTGACTCTGTGCCACCTGTTTGTTATGATTGAAATATATCCTTCTGTCTGAAATGCTGTCTTGAAAGAAAAGAACCAGCTATATTTATCATTACTTTCCATTTCTCCGTGTCAGTTTTGCACTCGACCACACCAGAAAGAAAATGACCACAGCCACGAACAACTTGACCTTAAGGGCAGATAGCCAGTAGCTCGTTAACTCACTCAGTACGACCAGTCCTCTCTTCTCCTCTACACAGACCCCTCGGATGTCCAGTGGGTGTCTGAATGAACCAACCTTTAGCTTCCGTCGTCAGAATTGTGGTATTCTTTGTCAACATTCACGTCTTCAGTATAAGAGCCTTCCGCTTGCAATATTTTGATGATGGTAATTGGGGTGAAACGCTGTTAACGTCGTCTCTTTCGCCGTTCGTATGGAAAGAGTTAAACTCTTCACTTCGAAGCTGCAGTCTGCCAGCAATGAAGGGTAAAGGAGGTGGAGGAGGAGGGGAAGAAGAAGAAGAATATTAAGTGGAGTGATGGCCTAGAGGTAACGCGTCCGGCTAGGAAGCGAGAGATTTTGAGCGCACTGGTTCAAATCCCGGTAAAGTCGCTAGTATTCCCTCCTCCACTAGACCTTGAGTGGTGGTCTAGATGCTAGTCATTCGGATGAGACGATAAACCGAGGTCCCGTGTGCATCATGCACTGAGTAGTGCACGTAAAAGAACCCATGGCAACAATAGGGTTGTCCCTGGCAAAATTCTGTTAGAAAAATCCACTTCGACAGGAAAACAAATAAAACATTGCAGGCAGAAAAAAAGGGGGGGGGGGGGCGCTATCAATGAAGCGGCGCGCTTTCCCTGGGGAGAGCAGCTCGAATTTCACACAGAGAAATCTGTTGTGACAAAAAAAGAGTAATACCATAAATTAATTCAATACAAGAAGAAGAAGAAGATTATGATGTTGATGATGATGAAGGAAATGGAGAGGAAGAGGAGGAAGAAAACGAGAAGGAGAAGAATAAGAGGGAGTAGGAAGAGGAAAAGCAGAATTAGACGAAGAAGAAGAAGATGATGAGGTAAGAAGGAGAAGGAGGAAGCGGAGGAGAAAGACGAGGAGGAGAGAGAGAGAAGAAGGAGAAGAAAGAAAGAGGAGGCCGAGGAGGAGAAGCAGTGGAGGAAGGAGGAGGAGGAGGAGGAGAATTAGATGGAGGGTGAGAAGGATAAGGGGGAGAATAGAATAGAATGGAATATGTCTTTATTACCGAGTGTACCGGGATCACAAGGAATATTGGGAGGTGGGGGCGGGGGTGGGGGTGGGGGGGGGGTAGTACATAACAAGATACGAACATAAATCAAAAATCATACACAAACACAGAACATAAATCGAAAATCATACACAAACACAAATGCAGTAGAAATTAGGATACATGCAAGTGCATATCAATATAAAAGCTTGCACACACACACACACACACACACACACGTTTGAACAGAAGCTGCATATTACATATGAATGGGGCTGATGACTTGGTCTTCAGGTTGTTGACTGCAACAATTCTATTCATCATATTGGATTTGTTCGAGAGACAGAGCATTGACTGCTTTGGGGAAAAAGCTATTGTCGAAGTGATTGGTTTTCATCCTTATACTTAGGTGGAAAGAGGTGGTAAGAGGGGGAAAAGGAGAATAAGTAAAAAAAAATAAATAAATAAAACAAGAGAGGCAAGGCCTTCAAGACTCACTTGTGATACACTTTTTAAAAAAATCCAAGCTTTTTATGTATTGAGTATAATTTCAAAATGTAATGTTTAAGATGAGAAAGATCAGTTTAAAGCAAATTAACCCCCCTAGCATTAATTACAGAATAATTTCCCTTTTTTACTATCTGCACTAAAACGTTTGCAAAATAAATAAAATTTCCATGCTTAGCAAAAGAAGTTCCTGTTTGAACAAAAAGTGATAATAATGACTGCTCTTGTTGTTGGGTCAGAATATCAGATCAAAGTGCCAAGTTTAGAGAATACAAAAAATATAAATATAACAGTAAATGCAGTTTGCATATAATTAGGCTTTTTTTTTCTTTCTTTTTTTCTTTTTGTGCCCATCCCAGAGGTGCAATATATTTTTAAACAAGATGACTGGAAAGAACTGAAATGTTTCCTATTTTTATGCCTAATTTGGTGTCAACTGACAAAGTATTTGCAGAGAAAATGTCAATGTTAAAGTTTACCACGGACACACAGACACACACACACACACACACACACACAGGCAACCGAACACCGGGTTAAAACATAGACTCACTTTGTTTACACAAGTGAGTCAATAAAATAAAATAAAATAAAATAAAAAAAATTCCGGTCTTTATACCGTACACGGTACTCGAACCCATGAACACTCGCTTCCTAGTCCTGTGCTTTACCCCCTCGGCCACCTCCTCTCCACCACCATGCTTATGATATCTGTATTAAAAACAAAATCGGGCTTCTCTCCCCTTGGGGGTCGCCAAAGTACAGCGCCACCCACCCTTAGTTAAAACGCGAAGACAGGCATGAACAGAATGAGGAAAAGGTGGATGGTAGATTACAGTAGGGAGGGGGGTGCGGGGGGGTCAGGGGTGCGGAGGGTGGGTGGGGGGCAAAGAACTGGACGTTCTGGCATCAATACAGTACCAGGCTACTCTCTCTGTGTCTTTCTGTCTCTGTCTCTTTCTCTCTCTCTCAGCTTCCTTTTAACATATCGCGGAGTTGATAGATTAATCCCAGCAAACCTAATTTTTCGTTTGACCGCGCTTGCCAAAAACACTAGGGGGAATAATCGTGAAAACTTCCCTTTAAGCTGCTGGCCGAGTGTGTGTGTGTGTGTGTGTGTGTGTGTTCTCTTTCCCATGAAGTGCAAAACCCTTACAGAAAATGACAGAGAGATCCAGGGTTTTTCGAACTGGGGAGAGCAGCTCGAATTTCACACAGAGAAATCTGTTGTGACAAAAAAAAGTAATACAATACAATAATTCAATACAAGAAG
>NC_134883.1:30810161-30817661 GCF_041734735.1 Babylonia areolata
TGCCCGCTGCTGTGATGAAGTAAGATTAAAAGACTGCTTTAAGCAGTATACACCACACCGTCATCGTCCTCTCGTGATAACGCTCTTCTACAGTGAATGAAAGAAACAGAGAGAGAGAGAGACTAATGACAACGTATCATTTTTTTTTTTTTTTTTTAAGAAAGAATAAAACTATAACCATCGAAACCAGACTAAAGTTTGATACCCCTCCGCTCCCCCCCCTCCCTCCCCCCCTCCCCCCTCCCCCCCCCCCCTCCCCGAAAAAAAACCCCACCCTCCCTTCCTCAGAACCGATTCCTAACTCCCTCCACCCCCAACCCCTACTAAATCCCATCCCCAACCTCTCACCCCCCCCCCCCCCCCCACACCAGCCCTTCCTTCCTCTAGCTCCCCCACCCCCCACCCCCTCACCCAACCTTGTCCCCTCACCCGCTCCTCCTCCTCCCCTCCCCTCCTCCTCTCTTCCCCCTACCCCACACATCCCATCTCTCCCTCTCCTCTCTCTACCCCTCCCCCCTCCACCCCCACTACACCCTGCAGCAACCGCGCCCCCCCCCCACCCCACCCCCAATCACCATACCCCCACCCCCACCCCACTCTGTCTACAACAGTCCTATCTTACTAACACGGTTTATCAGTTGAAGAGGACTCGCAAAGAGACGGAGACGGAGACAGAGAAGAAAAAAGGAAGGAGGAGGGGGAAAAAGAAGAAGAAGAAGAAGAAGAAGAAAGAGAGGCGGAGGGGAAAGGAGGGGAAGGAGGGTGGGCGAGTGAGGGGTTGCAGGGGTAGGGGCTGGGCGGGGGAGGGGGGGGGGGATGAGGGGAAGGAAGGAGGGAGAAGGACCAGAAGGAGATGATGATGGAGGACGGTCTAAAGGTCTTGAGACAGAGGCCCTATTTGGCCCCGGCGGACAATAGCCGAAAGGGGGTAGAGGGGTGGGGGTCAGGGGGAGGGGGAGGGGGAGGGCCAGGGGGCCCGGGGGGGGGGGGAGGGGAGGGGGGAGCGAGAGAGAGAGAGAGAGAGAAAGGTTCAACATCCCATCCTCTTTCAAGCAAAAGAGCAACCAAACAAGAGAGGGCCAAAAGGGAGCAAACTGGCGGGGTGGGGGGTTGGGGGTTCGGGGGCGTGGGGGGGGGGGGGTGGGGGGATGGGGGCCACGTGCGTCTTTCCCAGTCACCCAATCAACGCATCGTCTCCTCGAGAGCCGGCTCTCCCGCGCCTCGCGCCTCCTAATTGATCTAAATTTCCTAATAATTGAGCACGAGTTGTCTGCCCGATGAGCGAGGAACTCTCTAATGTTTGAGATGATTTGGGACCGGAAGTGCCATGTTTAGTCGGGAAATGGAATTACTCTGGTCAAAGATCGATCTAAATCAGGTCTGAAAAAAAAAAAAAAAAAAAAACACCCTCTTTTTCCGCCCGGCCATCTTGGCTCTGGGTGTTGTAACGCTAAGGTCTAGCTTTTTGGAGAGACTTGTTCTCTCTCTCTCTCTCTCTCTCTCTCTCTCTCTCTCTCTCAGGCTATCGGGGGAGAGAGACAGGGAGAGTGAGAGGGGGTGGAGAGTGGTGGGGGGTGGGCGGGGAGGGGGAGAAGGGAGACAGAGGGAGCGAAAGAGTAGGGTTGTGTGTGTGTGTGTGTGTGTGTGTGTGTGTGTGTGTGTGTGTGTGTGTGCGTGTGTCTGTGTCTGTGAAAGAGAGAGGCACAGGGAATGAGAGAGAGAGAATGTTTTTATGAACATCGGTCATTGGCCATCATTTTAAAACATGTGAAGTTAAGGGAGGAACTGAGGAGGGGGCGGGTGGTGGGGGGGGGAGAGAGAAAGAGGAAGAAGCTATCAATACACGTGTCTAACGTCTAATCGTAGCTGCCATTATACATTTGCATTTTTTTCATGTTCAAGGGAGACATATTACATCATATGTTGATAACAAAATCATTTCAAGCCAGTCAAAATCGAACAGTACATGTATCTACCAGTCATGAGACAGACAGACAGACAGACAGAGGGAGACACACACACAAACACACACACACACACACACACACACACACACAGAAAACTTCTTCTTCTCCTTCTTCTTCTGAGTAGTAGTAGTAGAAGTATCATTATTATATTATTAGTAGCATTAGTATTATTATTTTATCATCATTATTATCATCATCATCATCATCATTATTATTATTATTATTGTTATTATTATCATTATTATTATCATCATTATCATCATCATCATCATCATTATTGTTAACTATTATTATTATTTTATCATCATCATCATCATCATTATCATCATCATTACCATCATCATCATCATAACCCCTTGTTTTGATAACACAGCTGGACCTCTAGTTTTTCACATTTTTTCTCGGTTTTTTTGTTTTTTTTGTTGTTGTTGTTGTTGTTTTTTTAATTCTGCCCTCGAGTTCTGTAGAACGTGGATAAATTCTACTTGTTCTCGATGAGAGTGTTTTAGCAGCGATCCCATAACAATAAATAGAAAATAAAACCAAAAAACGTTTTTTTTAAAGTTGTATTCCCCCTCTTTATTCTCAAGTAAGAATTTCTCTCTCTCTCTTTCTTTCCTCACACACACACACACACACACACACACAGAGAGAGAGAGAGAGAGAGAGAGAGAGAGAGAGATCAGTTACTCTCCTGCATTTTTGCTGTTATCTCCAAAAAAGAGCTGATCTGTAATCGTAACAATACAACACACACACACACACACTCACTCACTCTCTCTCTCTTTTCTCCATCCCTCTCTCTCCCTCTCTCTCTCTCTCCGTCCCCCAAGCCCTCCTACCCCACCACCACCCCCACCCCTCTCTCTCTCTCTTTCTGTCACTCTCTTTCTTTTTCTTTATTTCTTTTCATTTTTTTTTCTCCTGTGAATCTTTTCTTTTCCTTTGGTTTGATCCAAGGGACAACACTTCATCCGCTAGACGATGAGACGGCAAATTGAGATGAAGGGGGGGAGGGGGGGGAGAGAGAGAGAGAGAGAAGGGAGGGGGCTGGAGTTATGAGAGAGATGTGGGGACGTTGTGTGTAGGGGGTAACGGAGGCTAGAGAGGTGTGGGGGTGGGGGTGGAGGTGGGTGGGGGGTGGGGAGGAAGGAACGAATCCGACGCAGACGACATTTTAATTGGAGAGTTTGTTGTGTGGCATTGGCTGTTGTGACGAGGAGGAGGAGGAGGAGGAGGGAGAGGAGGAGCGTGGCAACGGGACCAGCCGGGAAGACAGACCGACAGACGAACAGACGGACGGACGGACGGACGGACAGACAGGCAGGGAGGGAAAAAGGGTAGGGGCGGGGGGTGGGGGGGGGAAGAAGGGAAGTGAAGAAGGGGGGGGGGAAACAGTGAGAGAGAGAAAGAGAGAGAGCGGGGGTGGGGAATGGGAAAGGAACGGATGGTGGGGGAAGAAGGGGGAAAGGGAAAACAGTGAGAGAGAGAAAGAGAGAGAGAGAGGGGGGGGAATGGGAAAGGAACGGATGGTGGGGGAAGAAGGGGGAAAGGGAAAACAGTGAGAGAGAGAAAGAGAGAGAGAGAGGGGGGGGGGATGGGAAAGGAACGGATGGTGGGGGAAGAAGGGGGAAAGGGAAAACAGTGAGAGAGAGAAAGAGAGAGAGGGGGGGGGGATGGGAAAGGAACGGATGGTGGGGGAAGAAGGGGGAAAGGGAAAACAGTGAGAGAGAAAGAGAGAGAGAGAGGGGGGGGGGGTGGGGGATGGGAAAGGAACGGATGGTGGGGGAAGAAGGGGGAAAGGGAAAACAGTGAGAGAGAAAGAGAGAGAGAGGGGGGTGGGGGGAATGGGAAAGGAACGGATGGTGGGGGAAGAAGGGGGAAAGGGAAAACAGTGAGAGAGAAAGAGAGAGAGAGGGGGGGGGGTGGGGGATGGGAAAGGAACGGATGGTGGGGGAAGAAGGGGGAAAGGGAAAACAGTGAGAGAGAGAAAGAGAGAGAGGGGGGGGGGTAGGGGGATGGGAAAGGAACGGATGGTGGGGGAAGAAGGGGGAAAGGGAAAACAGTGAGAGAGAGAAAGAGAGAGAGGGGGGGGATGGGAAAGGAACGGATGGTGGGGGAAGAAGGGGGAAAGGGAAAACAGTGAGAGAGAGAAAGAGAGAGAGAGAGAGAGAGGGGGGGGGGGATGGGAAAGGAACGGATGGTGGGGGAAGAAGGGGGAAAGGGAAAACAGTGAGAGAGAGAAAGAGAGAGAGAGAGAGGGGGGGGGTGGGGGGATGGGAAAGGAACGGATGGTGGGGGAAGAAGGGGGAAAGGGAAAACAGTGAGAGAGAGAAAGAGAGAGAGAGAGGGGGGGGGTGGGGGGATGGGAAAGGAACGGATGGTGGGGGAAGAAGGGGGAAAGGGAAAACAGTGAGAGAGAGAAAAAGAGAGAGAGAGGGGTGGGTGGGAAAGGAACGGATGGTGGGGGAAGAATGGGGAAAGGGAAAACAGTGAGAGAGAGAGAAAGAGAGAGAGAGGGGGGGGGGGATGGGAAAGGAACGGATGGAGAGATGGGAAAAATGACCCCAGCATAGTATGATACTGATCGTGTGGGTGGGTGGGTGGGTACCCCACTGGTTATCGATGTGGCAACGGTGCTGGTAACTCACACATGCGCGCGCGCACACTACACACACACACACACACACACACACACACACACACACTCACACACACACATACACAGACACACACACATACACACACACGCGCGCGCGCGCGCACGCACACACACACTCACACACACACACACACACACACACACACACACACACACACACACAATCTATCTATCGATCGATCGATCGATCTATCTCTTCTAACGCACATATACATGAATATACGTGTGTGTGTGTGTGTATGTGCGTGTGTGTGTGTGTGACATGCATGTACGTGTGTGTGTGTGTGTGTGTGTGTGTGTGTGTGTGTGTGTGTGTGTGTGTGTGTGACATGTATGTACGTGTGTGTGAGTGTATGTGTGTGTGTTGAATTGAAATAAAACTGCATCGTATTGCATTCCATTGCATTCACATCGCATTGCATCGTTCGTATCGTGTCGTCGGTATTCCAACAGTATCTTGTTGTAATTGCCTGGTATCAGCCACCCTTCAGAGACAGGTTCTGGAAGTCTTTCAGATTGTGACCACCTCCACCATCCCCTACACCCCACACCCCACACCTCCACCTTCCCCGTGCAGAAACTGGGACCACCACAAACTTTCATGTGGTGAATCTCGATCAAATACCGTGTGAGGATGGTTCACTGACGTTGTTGAGTTGAGTGATGAAACAAGACCACAGGGGACATAATTCTAGTTACTTCAGGTATAACAAAGTGCTTCTTTCCCCTAGAGAGAGAGAGAGAGAGAGAGAGAGAGAGACTTCAAATGGCCCCAAAGTCAAAGTGGCTGGCTTTGAAGGTAAGGGCTTAGACTCCCATACCAGTATTGCCTTTTTTTTCTTCTTCTTTTTTTTCTTCTTTTTTTTTGGATAGTAATCAGAGCATCAAAGCTTTTTTTTTTCTTCTTTTGGTTTAAATAATCTTGAATTGTTCAACAGTATACATGATTACAATGCAGACAAAGACAAAGGAGCACTAACAAGCTTAAAGCTTATACTGCGCTCACAACGTTGCACTTCAATTTTAACATGACGGCTGATGAACCATAATCATCAATTGTATCAAATAACATTCATAAACAGTAAGTTATGACATAACGAAATAAAACAAATAAACAAATAAATACATAATATAGTATAAAAAAAAATAATAATAATAATAATGATACTCGTAATATCAATATTAACATAAGATTAAATTTCTAGTCACCAGAGGAATCGGCCTGATAGAAGAGAAACATGAAGGGTGAGGAAGGTTTCTTTTCTTTTCTTTTCTTTCTTTCTTTTTTTTTTTTTTTTTTTTTTTTTTTTTTGTGCAGTTATTAAGTACTGTCCGAAGAATTGTTTACCTGCAACTTGTTTTTCCTCAAAAAAAGAAAGAAAAAAAAAAGGAGCATATAATGAAATGTCCCACAGCCTCTACGCGCATCACTGAGGGAAGTGCTGGAATTCATATATACATAATATATATATATATATATATATATATATATATATATATATGGAGATTTTTCCGATCTCCCAGGACAACTTATGTACAAACCTGCCAGTGCCTGAACCCCCTTCGCGTGTATACGCACGCAGAAGATCAAATACGCACGTTAAAGATCCTGTAATCCATGTCAGAGTTCGGTGGGTTATGGAAACAAGAACATACTCAGCATGCACACCCCCGAAAACGGAGTATGGCTGCCTACATGGCGGGGTAAACAAACAAAACGGTCACACACGTAAAATGGTAAATGTTACATGTTTGTCTAAGTGTGCCTGAAATCTGATTGAATGACACAGGAAACGAATGATGAGCGCCCAGTGGCAGCCGTCAGTCGGCTCTACCCAGGTAGGCAGCCTGTTGTGCAAATGACTCCGTGTTTGTAAAGCGTTTAGAGCTTGGTCTCCGACCGAGGATAGGCGCTATATAAGTATCCATGTCAATCAATCACTTCACTGTTCATGGAGACACGAGATTAGTCACGGACATTAAGATCATCATGTCGATCTCTTTTATCTTTTATTGAGTGGAGTGCGGATGGAGAGATGAGAAGAAGGGTTAACTCACTCAGTACGGCCAGTCCTCTCTTCTCCTCTACACAGACCCCTCGAATGTCCAGTGGGTGTCTGAATGACCCAACCTTTAGCTTCCGTCGTCAGAATTGTGGTATTCTTTGTCAACATTCACGTCTTCAGTATAAGAGCCTTCCGCTTGCAATATTTTGATGATGGTAATTGGGGTGAAACGCTGTTAACATCGTCTCTTTCGCCGTTCGTATAGAAAGAGTTAAAACACTTGATCCGTGTGCGTGTTCAACTCCACGGACTTATATAGAATGGATTTTTTTTTTAAAGTAATGGTTCATCTCTGCAACACGAACCCGTCGCCGTCACCATCATTACCCCCTCCTCCCACTACTCCCCGTCACCACCCTCCACCCCCATCCCTACAACACCTCTCTACGCAACAACAATCTCTCAATCCCACCTTTCCTTTCCTCCACCTGATCCATCACCACACACACACCCCTACCTTCACCGCCCCCCCACACCCCTCAACCCCCACGCCCCCCCACCCCCCCACTCCCACCCCTACCGCTCCTACCATCATCACACCCCACCCCACCACCCCACCCCACCACCCCCCCACCCCGAGTCTACCCAGCTACGTCGTCCTACTCTCCTCCTCTTACTCTTTCTTGTTCAGCTATTCCAGACTCAGCCTTGCATACCCACCCACCTACCCTCCCACCCACCACTCCCCAACTTGTCCAAACCCCACCCCCACCCCCCACCCCCTAGCCCCCCCAACATCCCCCACCCCCTCATCCCCTCCTCCCCCACGCCCACCCCCATAACCCCCACCCACCCACCCACCCAC
>NC_134883.1:30822661-30825161 GCF_041734735.1 Babylonia areolata
TGTGCGTGCGTGCGTGCGTGTGTGTGTGTGTGTGTGTGTTGTTTTTGGGCATGTGTGATTTTTCGGAGAATGTGAATTTTCAGTTTTTGTGCTAAGGGAGCAAACCAAGGTAAAGACGATTGCAGAGGGAATTTTTTTTTATAACCTCCCTTCCGTACAATTCCTAATCATGGACCTTCCACACATTGATCTTTCTCTCTGTGTCTCTGTCTCTGTGTCTCTGCCTGTCTCTGTCTCTGTCTCTGTGTGTCTCTCTGGTCTCTGTGTCTCTCTCTCTCTGTGTCTCTCTCTCTACTAGTTACACCCACCCACGCACACGAGCGCACTCCCCACAATGCGTCAGTTGCCACTGAATGCTTTCTTGCCGTTTATGTATTTGTATTTGTATTTCTTTTTATCACATCAGATTTCTCTGTGTGAAATTCGGGCTGCTCTCCCCAGGGAGAGCGCGTCGCTACACTACAGCGCCACCCATTTTTTTTTGTATTTTTTCCTGCATGCAGTTTTATTTGTTTTTCCTATCGACATGGATTTTTCTACAGAATTTTGCCAGGAACAATCCTTTTGTTGCCGTGGGTTCTTTTACGTGCGCTAAGTGCATGCTGCACATGGGACCTAGGTTTATCGTCTCATCCGAATGACTAGCGTCCAGACCACCACTCAAGGTCTAGTGGAGGGGGAGAAAATATCGGCGGCTGAACCGTGATTCGAACCAGCGCGCTCAGATTCTCTCGCTTCCTAGGCGGACGCGTTACCTCTAGGCCATCACTCCAGGATGCAGGATGAAAAACATCCACTTTCTTGAAAATGTGCTTCTGTGAGCCAGCTTTATGGGACATGTACTTCTGTTTGTCAGCTTTCGGGAATAAGCAACGATTTAAGCCAGCTTTCTTGAATATGTTCTTCTGAAAGCCAGTATATGTAAGCCAGCTTTTATGAATGTGTGCGTCAGAAACCCAGCTGTCATGACTATGTGCTTCTGTAAGCCAGCCTTTTTTTTTTTTTTTTAATATAATGCTTCTATGTATGTGACGATGCGCATGTGTGACTTGTGATGTGGTTGCAAAGATCAAAGCCTCTATGGAATCATTATATAATAATCAAACACAGAAAGGTTTGGTGTGCGTGCGCTCGCATGTGTGTCTCAGTGTGTGTGTGGTGTGTGTGTGTGTGTGTGTGTGTGTGTGTTTTCTTCAGTTTAACGTCTATTCACTATAAGTGTTTTTAGACGGAAAGGAGTAAAGTAGTGTATAAAGGAAAGGGAATGCATGTGAATATTAGTGTAAAAAATAATAATAATAATAAAGTTCATGTTATGTATCAGAGGAAAAGTATATTATAAGAAAAAGTCTAAAGAGGTTGTGGTGTGTGTATTGAATGAGTTGTCATAGGAAGGAGAATATGTATATGCATATCAACAAGTATTACCCTACAACAATGTAAATATAAATAACAGTATTAAATATAATGCATCAAGGGAGGATACCAACTGGACTGGATTTTAAAATTTCTGAAAACATTCTAAGCAATGAATAATCATTCAAAATCTTTTCAGTGGCTAATGAAATATTGGAAGAAAAGTCATCAACTGCATCTTTTGGAAGTAACTGTCTTATGTGTGTGTGTGTGTGTGTGTGTGTGTGTGTGTGTGTGTGTGCATGGGTGCAAACGTGTGTGTAGGTGCGCACGTACTGTATGTGTGTTCGTGCGTGTATGTGCCCGAAAAGAGTGAAGGACAAGCGAGAGAGAGGCAGACAGACAAACAGAGTCAGAAAGCAACACAGAGAGATACAGAGCGAGAGAAACACAAACAGAGACCTACACCGACACAGACGGAGACACAGAGAGAGTCGGAGAGACAGAGACAGGGAGAAAGTCACACAGAGAGACAGACAGACAGACAGAGAGACAGACAGACAGACATAAATCAGAGATAAACACTGACACACAGTCATGTCGTTTAATCAATCACAGCCTGTTTATTCATAAAACGCTGGAAGAAATCAAGGCAAAAAAACAAAACAACCGGGCCCATTTTCATCAAGTCTTCTCAGCAGTGATCCATTTGGGACACAGACACACAGAGAGAGAGAGGACATGAGAAGAATTGTGCATCGCATAACAAGAACTGCGTATATATCTCATGACATTATAGTTGCCCTTATTCCTCACGGTGACAATCATCAGGACTTTCTTATCAATTTCCATAACACACACACACACACACACACACACACACACACACACACACACACACGCATGCACGCACGCAATCGGAAGCGAAACAATCAAACAATCTGAACACAATTTTCCGTTCATGAATAATAATCATATGCATTGGCACAGCATCAAAATCAAAGATTAGATAATCATCAGCCATTATATTCGCTTGACAATTATGATCAGCAGCAGCAGCAGTAGTGCTCAGTGAGCAATTATTTACCTCGCGTGCACGTGTGAATCGTATCCCTTTTGGTCACACGCATATTCACACACATAC
>NC_134883.1:30832661-30840161 GCF_041734735.1 Babylonia areolata
AGAGAGTTAAGGTCTCCTCCGGAGTGTGGCCTACTGGCCTACGGAGACAGACATACTGACGGACGGACGGAGGGACACAAAGAAAGAAAGAAAGAAAGAAAAAAGACATATGCAATAAATACTGACAGGTAAAGACAGCCCGATACAGACAGATAGAAAAGGACGCAGACAACTCCGAGACGAACATGAGAGTGATGTCAATCATCTGGATTGATTTGATGACAGACAAACAATACATCAACGAAATCAAATATCACCTTGCCCGAAAATATTCTAATACTCACACACACAGACACACATAAACACACACACACACACACACACACACATATATATATATATATATATATATATATATATATGTGTGTGTGTGTGTGTGTGTGTGTGTGTGTGTGTGTGTGTGTGTGTCCATCCATCCATCGAGCCATTCATGCTACCTACCTACCGACCAATTTCTGTCTCCCTCTGTCTTTGTCACTCTCTCTCTCTCTCCACACACACACACACACACACACACACACATATATATATATATATATATATATATATATATATATATGAGCTTTTTTCATGAGCTTTGTTGACCTTTTTGTTTTCTTTGTTGGCGTGTGTGTTGCATTTTGACATACCAGTAAACGCCCTTGACGAAGACCAGTGGTCGAAACCGGTCGGGCATGTGAGAAACTGTTTGTTGTTTTCCTTTTTTTTTTATTGTTACATATATATATATATATATATATATATATATATATATATATATATATATATATACATAGAGAGAGAGAGAGATGTGCATGTGTGTGTGTGTGGAGACACACACACACACACACACACACACACACACACACAGATTGATCGGCAGGTAGGTAGGTAGATAGGATGGATGGAAATAGATAGATGGATACATACATACATACGTACATACATACATAGACAGACATACTGACAAGGGTGAAAAAGAAACGCAGCCACAGAGACAAGAAAGAGGAACCCTTCTGTCACCAAGCCCACCCACCCTGACCCTCACCTCCGGCACCGGGCGTGAAGTGGACGGCCCCGCCACCCCCGGGGTGGTGGTCGTTGGGGTACCTCACCACCACCCCGCCCCGCGGAGACCTGGCGCTGCCGCTGTCGTCCGATCGGCAGCAGCAGCTGTAGCAGCAGCACAGGCACCCCACCAGCACGATGAGGCCCACCAGGCCCCCGATCACACAGCCCACGATCAGACCCACCCTGTGTTAGTAGTATAGTCAGTTTCAGTTTCAGCTTCAGTAGCTCGAGGAGGCGTCACTGCGTTCGGACAAATCCATAATTATACGCTACACCACATCTGCCAAGCAGATGCCTGACCTGCTCGCGTAAGTTAACCCAACGCGCTTAGTCTGGCCTTGAGAAAAAAAAAGGAGTAAATAAATAATAGATAAATACATAAAAAGAACTACTACTACTAATAATAATATGTATAAGGCGCAAAAACTTGATGAAGTCAACTATAAGCGTATAAAAAAAAGAAAAGTAATAGAGGGCTCAATAGGAAGACGTTTTCCCTTGCAACACCTGTGGGAAGTGCTGCGCATCCAGAATCGGCCTCTTCCCCCATATTATGAGGACACACACCGACAGATAAGCCTGCCTGACTACTCACCCGTCGGTCCGACGGGAGACTCCAACATAGTAATAGATTTAAAACAAAAAAAGTCAAAAAGTCAAAAAAAAAACCATTTTAATGTCAGGCCTCTGTCCCCATAACATGAGTAATGACATGTTCTGTGTACAGGGGAATGTTTACATTTTTGTAGCTTGCATACGTACATTCATTGCTTTGTGAACAAAACTAGACAGCTTGAATAAAACACTCGACGGGCGCAATAGCCGAGTGGTTAAAGCGTTGGACTGTCAATCTGAGGGTCCCGGGTTCGAATCACGGTGACGGCGCCTGGTGGGTAAAGGGTGGAGATTTTTACGATCTCCCAGGTCAACATATGTGCAGACCTGCTAGTGCCTGAACCCCCTTCGTGTGTATATGCAAGCAGAAGATCAAATACGCACGTTAAAGATCCTGTAATCCATGTCAGCGTTCGGTGGGTTATGGAAACAAGAACATACTCAGCATGCACACCCCCGAAAACGGAGTATGGCTGCCTACATGGCGGGGTAAAAACGGTTATACACGTAGAAGCCCACTCGTGTGCATACGAGTGAACGCAGAAGAAGAAGAAGAAGAAGAAGAAAACAGATTCATTAGTACTAGACATAGGTAAGCATAGTATAGTAACAGATACATAGTGTTAGTGGCAGCATAGCACCAGGAGCAACGACATCCTAGATATTCAAAACTGGATGACTCTAAATAAGTTACCATTAAACGCGGACAAAACTGAAGCAATGATCATAGGAACTGAACAAAACCTCTTCCGTCACAACTGACACAACCAAACTTGGCTATCCATTCGTTAATATCTGTCCACCGACGCAACATCTAGACTTGTCGTTTCTCTCATTCTCTCTCGCCTTGACTACTAGAACTCTCTATTGTCTGGTTTGCCTGCGTCATCCACTCAGTCCCTTCTGCGCGTACAAAACTCTGCTGCCCAACTCGTC
This sequence comes from Babylonia areolata, assembly GCF_041734735.1. Classification (NCBI taxonomy): domain Eukaryota; kingdom Metazoa; phylum Mollusca; class Gastropoda; order Neogastropoda; family Buccinidae; genus Babylonia; species Babylonia areolata. The sequence goes on from NC_134883.1 coordinate 30,835,263, forward strand.
CTCAGAAAGAAACGATCTGAGCACACCACTCCTCTTTTGCAACATCTCCACTGGCTCCCTGTCTCACACAGAATAAAGTACAAGATCAGCACTCTATGTTATAAATGTATTCACAAATCTGCCCCTTCCTATCTCTGTGGCTGCCTTCACCTCTACACTCCATCTCGTTCTCTACCATCGGGTTCGGATCCACTCTGTTTACGCATACCCAGATTCAAACACTCCACTGTCGGCCGCCGTTCTTTCTCTGTCTCTGGACCTTGCAACTGGAATGAACTTCCTCTTTCGATTCGTCAGATCTCCGCACTCAGCTCTTAAAACCCATCTCTTCCCAAGATAGCCTCCCTTCCCTGCCTCTTCCTTGTCTTCAGCTTCTCCAGTTTTTAGAGTTATGCATGCGTGTGAATGACTGGTGCGAAAGCGCTTCGATTTGTCTCCGCACAATATTCAGCGCCATATAAATATCATCATCAGTAGTAGTTGTAGTCGTAATACATCTCTAATAGTAGTAGAAGTAGCAGCAACAGAAGCAGTGTTCGTATTAGCATAGCATCAGAAGCAATAGCATCAGCAACAGCAGTGGTAGCAACAGTAGTAGTAATAGCAGCAGCAGCAATGTCCGTAACAGCACATCTGGAGCAACAGTATCAGTAGCAGCAGTAAAAGTACTAGCAACGGCAGCAGTAGTGGTAGTAATAGTATAGCATAAGAAGCAACAGCATCAGCAGCTGCAGCACGATAGTTGTAGCAGTAGCGGTACCAGCAGCAGCAGTAGTGTAGGTTGTAGCATAGCAACAGATGCAGCATTATCATAAGTAGCAGCAGCTGTGGTATTAAAAGCAAAGCATCAGGAGCAACAATAGCTGTAGTAGTAGTAGCAGCAGCAGCAGCAGCAGCAGCAGCAGCAGCAGCAACAGTACCACCAGCAACAGTCTAAGTTACAATATAGTATCAGGAGTAAGATTATCAGTGGCAGCAGCAGCAGTGGCAGCATCAAGAGCAACATTAGCAGTAGAGGCAGCTGCACTGGTAGTAGTAGTAGTAGTAGTAGAAGTAGTCGTAATAGAAACAGCAGCAGCAACAGTACCACCACCAGCAGCAGTGTAAGTTACAGTGTAGCATCAGGAGCAACATTATCAGTAGCAGCAGCAGCAGTGGTAGCATCAAGAGCAACAGTAGCAGTAGCAGCAATGGTAGTAGTAGTAGTAGCAGCAGCAGCAGCAACAACAGTACCAGCATCAGTTTGTTACTTCCATCCCATGAGAAGTCGCTTCGTCAGAATCACAGTTGAGCGCGCAGTGAAGCGTGCTCGCTAGGCCAGTGTGATGTCGTGTTTCGTACATGCCGGACGCGCTCTCGCGCGCCTCTGCTGACGCCATTTATTGTGTTGTGATGATTAAGTCTCTGTTAACGAGCGCTTAGTTTGTTATAGCATGGGGCAACAGCAGCAGCAGCAGCAGCAGCAGCAGTATTCAGGTCACAGCCGGTAGGAGTGGTGGTGGGTGGCAACAGCAGTAGTGATAATATTTAGTACACAAAGGCAGTACGCAGTGGCAGCCATAGCAAACACAAAATGTATCAACTGCAACTGCAGCAGCAAACACGCACGCACGCACGCACACACACACAGACACAGACACACACACGCATACACCACAGCTACAAACACACATCACACAAAACTACACACACACACACACACACACACACACACACACACATCCACACACACACCCATATACCACCCCCTACACACACACACACACACACACACACACAACACATACAAACACACACACACACACACACGCACGCACGCACGCACGCACGCACACACACAACACACACACACACACACACACACACACACACACACAACACACACAAACACAACACATATACACACAAACACAACACACACACACACACACACACACACACACACACACACACACACACAACACATACAAACAAACACACACACACACAAACACACAACACATGCAAACACACACACACACAAACACGCAACACATACAAACACACACACACCTACACCCACACACCCACACTCACACACACACATGCACCCACCTACCACCCCTATCACCGTCCCCCCACACCCCACACCCACCACCACACAACTACTCCCTCCCCATCACCCCCCCCCCCCCCCCCCCCGCCCCCCCCTCTCCCCCCCCACACCCACACACACACACACACTCACGGAGGACTGCAGCAGGGAGGGGCGTATTTCCAGCAGCACCCCCACTGGCAGGTCTGGAAGCTGACGTTCCGCTCGTACCTCCCTGTTCGGGCACTGTACTCGTAGCGCGTGTAGCTGCACACGTCATCGGCCGCCACTCCTTGCGTCACCCCGAGACAGGTGAAAGAAGAAGAACGAACAAAGAACATAACGTGGAGTAACTGACTGAGAAAAACCGAGACTTGACCTGTATGTAATGTAATGTAATGTAATGTAATGTAATGTAATGCAATGTATGGTTTCGGTTTCAGTTTCTCAAGGAGGCGTCACTGCGTTCGGACAAATCCTTATAAGCTACACCAAATTTTTTGGCTTGGCAGATGCCTGACAGCAGCATGACCCGAGGCGCTTGTCAGGCTCTGAATGCATGCTTATATTCCCTCCTCTCTCTCTCTCTCTCTCTCTATATATATATATATATATATATATGTGTGTGTGTGTGTGTGTGTGTGTGTGTGTGTGCGCGCGCGCGCGCGCGCGCGTGTCTGTCTGTCTGTCTCTCTCTCTCTATCAGTTTGGCCACATATCTCTCCACCTATCTATCGATACACCTATCGACCTCTATCTATCGGACGGACGGACGGAATGTCACCACCACAATACAAATGATTCAGTTATCACCACCTCTGTCTATCTATCCATCTGTCTGTCTTGTCACTGAGTCTGTCCATCTATCGTTCTGACGATCGGACTTTCTGTGTGTGTAATCTATCTAGCTACTATCTATCGAGACGCAGGAAGTATCAACACCACTGACAGTAGTTCCAGTTTGTTAGTTTCATGGGGTCGAAGTGTGCGGGACTGATCCATGTGCACTTCTGACATACAGTTCACCTGCTGCAGTCTGGCCTTGTGAGCCTACCCCTACGGTTTGTACATTATCATAACATTAACATGACATTAAATCTTTTTTTTTTTTAACTGATTAAACAAAACAAATAAGTAAAGAAGATCGGATAAATAAGTAATGTACATCTAAGTACGAAGAAGGCAAATGCTTGAAATAAAATCAGAATAAAACTGCCGCTGAATTGGGTGTGCGTCAGTCGCCTTCATGCGCGTTCATACACAAGCGTGCAAAGGCGTGCTCGCGCAGCACACACACACACACACACACACACACACACACACACACACACACTCGCTTTAGCCACCTGAAAACAGCAGTGTCAAGTTCAGACTTCGCTTTCAAGCTACGTACAAAGCCGTCGACACGACAGCTGTTCCAAGTCGAGCAAATTTTCGAAAATAATCGGTACTGAGCCGAGTTTACTCTGCGCCGTAGTTCATATTGAAATAATGAATTAATATAAATATCACACACACACACACACACACACAGTGGCACGCACGCACGCATGCGCCTGTCTGTCTCTCCCTCTCTCTCCCTCGCTGGAGACGAGTCGACTGCCGTTGGCAGGAATGGTCGAGCCATATCCAAGATACTCATCGTTTTGATTTTTATACACAGATTAACTTGAGACATACGGTACCAGTCGTTTTGGCAATGAATAAGGACAGCTATTTAAAAAAAAATGTAACAAGGCAAAGTTTAGATTTGGAAATTTTTTTACTTGTTTCCGCAGTCGTACCGTTAAGACAACGACCCTATTTGCCCTTCGTGTAAAAGTGCGACGGAGAGTGAACTCCGCTTTGTACTTTGATGTCCCGTGCTCAGCGATCTGAGAAGAAATCAACTCATACCGTTAACTCTCTCCATACGAACGGCGAAAGAGACGACGTTAACAGCGTTTCACCCCAATTACCACCATCAAAATATTGCAAGCGGAAGGCTCTTATACTGAAGAGGTGAATGTTGACAAAGAATACCACAATTCTGACGACAGAAGGTAAAGGTTGGGTCATTGAGACACCCACTGGACATCCGAGGGGTCTGTGTAGAGGAGAAGAGAGGGCTGGCCGTACTGAGTGAGTTAAAATATCATAGGCAGCCCTCCCTGTTCAGACTGCCTTTGCTCATGTCACCCACAAAGGCCGAACACCTTAAAGAACAGCGAGCAATGTACTTGTATAAAGCCTTAAAGATTAGACATATGGTATGCAGTTGAGTGTGTGTTTATTTTCCCCTTTTATTTGTTATTCTGTGTGAATAAGAGGAGGAATTTCTGTTTAATGTCCAGTCACACATATCGGTGACTGAAGACATTTTGTTAAAGTATTTATGAATGCATTTGAGTATTATCGGTTAGAAGGGGTGGGAAGAGGTGAATGAATGGAGGGTTGGGGGAAACTAAGCAAATGAGGGTGAAATGAGGTGTGAAAGAATGCAGGTAATGACTTTTCTCATTTTCAGGTAACAACTGTGTTATTTTAGATATTTAAATATACTACCTCTATAATGTTTGTTTACACCCCCCCCCCTCCCCGCTCCCCCCACCCCCCGCCCCTTCAGGAGGGGCCATGACCTGTATTGAATAAAACAGCCGCATCAGTATCCCTCTCTCTCTCTCCCCCCCTCTCTCTCTCTCTAAAACACACACACACAGTAGCCTGCGAAGAACTAAGAGAAAAACTCATCCTGATTAGACTATGCAGCTCTGGTATGTAGATGAATGCCTTAAAAACAATACAAAACAAAACAAACGAATAACAACAAAAAAGCAGGGGCGGGG
>NC_134883.1:30845161-30907661 GCF_041734735.1 Babylonia areolata
TATCGATGTTTGGTCGCCAGGAGGTCATACACCAAAGGAGACACTGCACTGCTGCTGAGTCATTGCGGTGGTGTTCAGTAGTTCCTGATTCTCGTCCAGCGATCTTCCCGATGTTTCCTCTCGTGAATGATACCACACACCGAGGTCTTGCACTGAGCGCAGAGTACAGAACCCACAGCAACTCAAGTGCTGTCAGTTTCTGTAGTCCTAAGCTCAGGAAAAAAAATATATATGAGCAAACAAATATAATTATACTAAGCATGAAAAAAATGTTACTCTCCGAGAGAGCAGCCACAAAATTCACACCGGAAAATTATCCGTGGTAAAAAGTCTTAAGAAAATTAATTACAAATACGAAATAAGATGAAAGAAGTTCAGATATGTACTGTCAGTCGTTCACATTCCGTGCATAGATATGTTGTTGGTGGGTTGTTTTTTTGTTGTTTTGTTTTGTTTTTTGTTTGTTTTTTGTTGTTGGTTTTTTTGTTGGTTTTGTGTGTGTGTGTGTGTGTGTGTGTGTGTGTGTGTGTGTGTGTGTGTGTGTGTGTGTGTATTGTTTTGTCACTGATGTGGACTAGAAGAACCTGGTTTAAAGGCAGGATTGAGCTCCCCTGCCATCACTTCTTCATACGATGGTGGCGGCTGGTAAACTCCTGGCGGAAGTGACGTCATTATGTCACTCTCAGACTGGTATATTCCTGAAAAAAACCACACCAAAAAACCCACCAACTGAACTGAAAGGAGCTGAACTGAACTATGACATGAATCATATGAACATGGAGACTGCATTCAACTAAGCTGATTTCAGTCATTTTATGAACACACCACTCAGTGAGGATGAATTTAACCGTCACCAAAGAAAAAACAAAACAAAACAAAAAAAACCCCAAAGAACATAGGAATAAAATGTTCGAAATTCCTATCAAAGTAAACTACTTGCTTTATAATGATTATAAAAATTGACTATTTTATCTGACGATGACATAAAAAAATCCCAGACATTTTCCTTGTTCATTTCATACAAAACCTTTTATAAGTATTCAATAACCCGTACTGCATTTCGTTTTTACTTCTTCCTTTGTGTGTGTGTGTGTGTGTTGTTGTTTTTTTACGTTTAAATTCATGCCATACCTGCGCGCAATCAGCCCCGCATCCCCCACCCCTACCCCACCCCCTACACAAACCTCCCTCCCTTCAACCGTCCCCTCCTCTCTTCCCCGCCCTACAAAGAATACCCTTCCGCACCTGCCCCTACTAACCATCTCTTCTTCTTCCCACCACGTACGAAGCCCATCTAATATATAATAACAATAATAATAAATAATAATAATGGATACTTATATAGCACACTATCCAGAAATCTGCTCTAGGTGCTTTACAAAAACGCTTTTGTTAACATAAAACATTATATCTATGTTACATACACACACCAAAATGTGACTACACACACACACACACACACACACACACACACACGCACGCACGCACGCACGCACACACACACACACTGAATACATACATTTTAACATACATGTGTATCTAACAGCTACCCTAACACATACGCACACATAGGCAGGCACAAACTTACATAAACACACGCACACACAATACACATTCATATACATATAATTATATAATCCTGACCTGTGGAAGAGCCGTCGGCATCAGCTGTGAAGTGGACGGAGCCCCCACCACCAGGGTGGTTGTTGGGGTACCTCACCACCACCCCGCCCCGAGAAGGCCTCCTCTGCCTCCTCGTGCGGCTTTCCTGCTGTCGACAGTAGCAGTAGCAGAAGCAGAGGCCCCCCGCCAGCAGGATCAGGCTGACGAAGCCCCCGATCACACAGCCCACGATCAGCCCCACCCTGTAGGGGAACAACAGCAGGCAGGTTAGGTTACATTACATACCGTGGAGCTGCACCTGCACCAGCACCAGCACCAGCACCAGCACCAGCAGCTGCAGTGAAGTATGATAGTCGCTTTGATGTTTTACTGTGATTGACAGTACAGTCCTTGTGACAAGGGGGTACAAATACATTTTCAAGAGATGTAAGATCAAACAAACAACCAAAATGTAAATTAATATTCTCAACACATGCACAGTTAGCGCAAAATTAATACAGAAAATTAGACCAACATGAAACAGATGATAACATCTCTCAGCTCGACCATCCATAATGAATGAACTTTCTTACACACACACACACACACACACACACACACACACACACACACACACACACACACATTGATTATGATAGTCAGTCGTGTCCGATTATGACCATCAGACGAGGTAACTGCTGTCCCGGCTATCTGGGCTAGAATTTGATTATAGTGGAGAGTGTCTTGCACCAAGGACAGGGTGTGTGACTGATGCTGTGTGGGGCCCAGGTTCCCCTGGCTGAACTAGGGGGCTTAACGGTCGCACACAGACATCAGTCATCTAGAGCGCGCCCCCCCCCCCCTTGTGGATTGTTGCCCTGCATAGGGATCACCACAGGATCACAGACAAGACAAGACAAGACATCACGAGGGCCAGCCTCGGACCGACAACCAGGACTCCACCACCCGAACACAGCCAGGACACAGCACGGACCACGGACATCGCCAGCGGCCAGAACACAGCGAAGACCCTCCTCGAACAAGTAACCAGGACTACACCCCCACAAGACCACAGGACCAACGCCTTGACCACATCACACCCCCATGGATGAGACCACAGCCACGAACATCGTGACCTTAAGGGCTCATTGCCGACAGGTCGTTAACTCACTCAGTACGGCCAGTCCTCTCTTCTCCTCTACACAGACCCCTCGGATGTCCAGTGGGTGTCTGAATGACCCAACCTTTAGCTTCCGTCGTCAGAATTGTGGTGTTCTTTGTCAACATTCACCTCTTCAGTATAAGAGCCTTCCGCTTGCAATATTTTGATGATGGTAATTGGGGTGAAACGCTGTTAACGTCGTCTCTTTCGCCGTTCGTATGGAGAGAGTTAAACTCAACTCTACAGAGTGTCTTGCCCATGAGTTACATCCCTTCACCCTGTCGGCCAACAGGACAACTAGGCCCCGAAGGCTGCAGCACTGGGACACAGTGCGATCTCGCCTTCTATGGAGTTTGAGAGTCAAAGTCCTTCACAAAAAGATGTAAATGAATAATCATTGCTGTGGAGAGACCATTAGTCATACAACTGTCACTTTGTGCTGTTGGCTCAACTGTATGCATATGTCAGTCTCTGATAAAGCCGAACGTTGAGCCCTATTATATCGGTAATGGAGTATGGGGTAAAAACGGTCATACACGTAAAAGCCCACTCGTGTTCATACGAGTGAACGTGGGAGTTGCAGCCCATGAACGCAGAAGAAGAAAATGAAGAAGGTAGTAATACCCGGATACTCGACGTATAACATCATGAGCAACATTATCAGTAGTAGTCGTTGATGTAGTATGGTAGTAGTAGTAGTAGTAGTAGTAGTAGTAGTAGTAGTAGTAGTCGTACAGCAGCAGCAGCAATAAAAATAGTGGGAGTAGTAGTAGTAGTAGCAGAGCGACAGCAGCAGTAGCAGCAGAAGTAAAAGAAGTAGCAGTATGAGTAGTTGTTGTAGTAGTCGTGGTTACACAGTACTTTAAACTTTAAAAAGTTTTCTTAAATCACCCTATCCCGCCCGAAATAACATCTCCCCCCCAAAACCCTCCCCCCCCCCCCCCCGCCCCCCCCCCCCCCCTTAATAAATAAATAAATAAATAAAATGTATAGGCTATGCCCCCGTGTGTGTAAGATGGACTGACAAACGAAAACACAAACACATTTCAGACCAAAAAAAAAGAGACACACAGACATATGAACTCACAGACGAACAGACATATTTCGAGTAAGTAAAATGTGGACTGACAGGACACAGTGTAAAAAACAGACAGACAGACAGTCAAACAGACAATCGGACAGATCAAAAGATAAAAAAAAATGGACACAAGGACAAACATACGAACGCACAGACAGACATACAGTCAGACGGAAGTCAAGCATGAGATGGACGAAGCTGGATAACACAACACACACACACACACACACACACACACACACACACACATCAACACCACCACCCCAGGCTAACCCAGACACCCACACCCACTCACACACACACATATCAACACCACCCCTCTACCCCCCCCCCCCCCACACACACACACACAATCAACACCACCCCTCTAACCCCCCCCCCCCCCCCCACACACACACACACATAAAAACCACCCCTCTAACCCAGACACACCCACCCATCCACTCCCCCCCCCCCCTCCACCCCCCCCCCCCCCACCCCCACACACACATACACACAACAACAACAAAACAGCACTACGGACGGCGGGCTGCAGCATGGGTCCTGGAACTTCCAGCAGCATCCCCACTGGCACTTCTTGAAGCTGACCATCATCTCGTTCCGCATGTCATGCGAGTTGTAGGAGTAACTGATATGGCTGCACAGCTCCTCCGCCGTGACTGTCACACACACACACACACACACACACACACACACACACACACACACACACACACACACACGGATAGAAACACACATAATCACTGACTGAAACCATTTATTGTCAGAGTAACTCATTGTTGTACTGACATTTTCGCAACCATTTGAATAAATATCAACTGAGCAACACAAAGAAAATCAAATTAACACATAATCACACACGCGCGGACACACACATACCCACAAACATATTTTAACATACATTCGCGTCCGTGCGCGCACACACACACACACACACACACACACACACACACCAAAAAAGAAATTGTAACATCACTGATTACTTGACATAAAAAGAATGTTATATTATAAACACACACACACGCGCGCGCGCGCGCACGCACACACGGACACAAAAAACCAAACCCAAACAAACAATATAAACACACGCATGCACGCACACACACACACACACACACACACACACACACACACACACACACACACACACACACACACACTGTTTCAAATGTGGGGAATCGAAGGCTTCTTAACAAGGCACCATGCTTGTCACTGAGGCGGAACAATAACACAAATAACGCGGTTCACACGGAATGAGTGTGAGGCAAGGAGCTTAAAACCTGCCATCGTCAAGTGCTCGAACAGTGTCTGCGGATTAACGTCCGATAGAACTCTATAATTACAGGTTTCAGTCTTAGACACAGACACACGCACAGACATAGACACATAGACTCACAAACGCTCGTGCCCCCCGTGCGTAAACACACACACACACACACACACACACACACACACACACACACACACACACTAAGAAACAGATAGAAAAAAGAGTCACGGATAAATGAGAGAGATATCGACAGGCAATGAAACAATCAGACGACCCGACGAATACGGATGATTTATTCATTAGACCATAGCCCCTATGACTGAAGGGGTACACAATCATCTGTTGCGTCGCATTTGTTTGAATAGACACGAAGAAAAAAAAATCACATGAAACAACATTTATAATAACAAAAAATATCATGACGTTGCAATTGCTCTAAATTCAAATGCTTTGTGCGTGAAGATGGACAAATTCCACACATCATTCACTAAGACACAGACACCGTCAGACACACAGACACACACGCGCGCGCGCGCGGGCACTCCGTCTTGCCCTTTACTCCCCAATCGACACATTCAACAATCAAAACCTGCAACAAATAAATAAAGGAAGTCAGTGGGACAACAACCACAATCAGATCTGAAAACATACGCAGCCAGGCAAATACGTTCATAATTCAACTACGTTCGTAATTTACACAAAATGTGTATCACCAATTAAAAAACAAATAAATGAAAGCGTTAAAGTGTGTTACTTAAAATTTGTCGTGCAACTGCAAACTTTACTTGAAGGTCGGAGTGTTCCAATTTCGTTATTTTACCTATTTATTTTTGTAACAGTCAGTGAGTCACCATATCGTTTTGTATACTTGTTCCAAGATCGAAGAAGACTGAGAGGGAACTGCAACAACACAAGAAACAGGTGTACTTCTTGAAAATGAAAGTGTTTTTGTACCTGCAATGGCCGACAGTAGCCACGACACGAGAGTGCAGACGATCGTCTGTGTAGAAGTCGCCATGTTGGCGTGTGGAGGAAGGTGACAAGGAAGACGAACGTCGAAAGAAAAAAAACCGTTGCCACAGGCACATGAAATGACGTGAGGATTTAAAGAAACACGATAGTGTGCACTCTATGTGTGTGTGTGTGTGTGTGTGTGTGTGTGTGTGTGTGTGTGTGTGTGTGTCACGGTGTCTGTGTTTGTGTGTGTGTGTTTCTGCCTTTAAAGTCTTTTCGCTTTTAGTCATATTAGACGTGTGTGGGCAGTGCTTGAGAGAGAGAGAGAGAGAGAAAGAGAGAGAGAGAGCGTGTGTGTGTGTGTCTGTCTGTCTGTCTGTCTGTTTGCGCGCGCGCGTGCCAATTTGAGTATGTGTATGTGATGTCACTGACGTGTGTGCGTGATGTGTGCGCGCTTGCTTTATGTTTGTCAGTGTTCTTGAGAGCGCGTTGAACGGATGTGTTGACTGAGTCGCCGAGTGCAGTTTTGCCTCCTTGCCTGTTCGTGTTATCGTGCATATGTAATAGGTGAGGTGATGCGAGTCCCCATCGCAGGGTTTGCCGCATTAGATCATAGACTGCGTTTATCATTATCATCATTATAAGTTCAGTATTGAGCCGATACGTGTGTGTGTGTCAGAGTGTGTGTGTGTGTGTGTGTGTGTGTGTGTGTGTGTGTGTGTGTGTGTGTGTGTGTGTGTGTGTGTTTTCTCTGTGTGTTATGTGAGAGACTGAGCTGGAGGTGAAAGAAAGAACTGAAACGGGAAGAGAGAGAGATCGAGAGATCAAGAGCCGGAGAACGAACGAACGAGCGAAATTTTATTTCACGATGGTAAGGTAATAAGCACAATTGTTTTTGGGGTTTTTTTTGCATCCGGCCCTCTGGAGGGAAAAGGGTAAGAAAAATGCATGCATAAAAGCAAATTCTTTAAAAAAATAAATAAATAAAATAAAATAAAATAAAAAGAAGAAGAAAGAAAAGAAAAAGAAAAAAATGAGGGAAAAAAGATCTCCTTCCAAAAAAAAAAAAAAAAAAAATGTAAGCATGTACGTCACATAATTCAATACATCAATAGCGTATGTGAATAGTACAAAGACATGTATACTGAAATCATACATTTATGGAGGAGAGAGAAAGTAAGAATGAAGGGAAGGTAAAGAAAAGAAAAAAGAAAGAAAGACAGAAAGAAAGAAAGACTGGGTGAACTTGAGAAACAGAGAGACAGGTAGACCTGACAGAAGCAGAGACAAAGAGGCGTGAACGCTATAATTATTAATAATCAGTGAAATTGTGGATTATGTTATCATAATACCGTGAAGATTGCTTACAGATTTTTCATGAGATATGCACGATATGCGTTTATAAATACTGAGATGCTTTTAACTGTGTTCACTTTAATACATGTTAACATCTCATTCCATAAGCAACCCCCTGAGTTAGAAGACTGGACTTAAATAGATCAATTCTAGGAAGCGGTACAACTTGAAAACCTTGTGTACATGACGGTGAATATTGATAACAAATCTATTGTGAAGAGGAGGGGGAGTAAGACCAGACACTATTTTCAAACCGGCATAAATAGAATCTTATTGTATTCAAGTTTAGTTGTTAGTGGAAGAATACCCAGAACTCTGTAATCAGAATGATATAGTGAAGAGGATTTTGGAAGAATTGATTTTAATGCTCGCCTATGAAAACTCAAAAAGAGGTTTTAGAGTATTTTCACTAGCTGAATCCCGGCATAAGGTTGATGTGTAATTAGTGTGGGATTCGACATAAGCATTAGATAATAACTTGTGACAATGATGATTTAAAAAAAAAAACACACACAAAAACCGTTTTATTTTAGATTGTTGATAGATGCTTTTTGATACTTTTTTTTTTACACAGTAAAGAGATGTGATGTAACCATGATAGGTTAGTATCAACTGTAACACCAAGAATTTTATGGTGGTTTACTTCTTCAATAAGTTCGCTATTGATAAAGATAGGCGAGCAGTCTACAGGCAAATTTTGACGTTTTTGTCTTGTTGTAATTATCAAGTATTTGAGTTTTTGTCGGATGGAGACTCATGTGATTAAGTTCAGACCATTCAGTCAATTGGTCAGTGCTTTCCTGAAGAGAAGAGTATACATTACTTAACTTTTTAAAATTACGAACATGTAGAGTGGTATCATCAGCAAACAATTCACATGGTGCCTGTGTAAATAAGGGTAAATCGTTTATAAACGCAAAAAATAAAATTGGTCCCAAAACAGAACCTTGGGGTACACCATGATTAATGGACAATAATGTAGATTCGGATCTGTTAGCTGATACAAGTTGCTTTCTGTCAGAGAGTAAGGATGAAATGAGTTCTAAAGTGTTGAGAGATAAACCATATACCTTTAATTTACGTAAAAGCAGAGAATGATCAATAACATCAAAAGCCTTAGCAAAATCAATTTATAACGATCCTGCTCCTGATAATCAACATTACGTTAATGCTCCTCTAACACACCAAGAAATGAAAGATGCAGTCTATTCCATTTCAAATAAGAAAACATCGGTAGGAATTGATGCAATTTCTAATGAAATGATTAAGCATCTGCCAGATAAATGGATGAACATTCTTCTTAATATATTCAAACGATGTTGGGACACTGATGTTCTCCCTAAAATCTGGAAGGAATCAATAATAGTTCCAATCCACAAACAAGGCAAACCAAAAACACACATTGGCAGTTACAGACCTATAGCACTCACTTCTCATGTCTGTAAGTTGCTAGAAAAAATAATATTAAACAGACTCGTATACTACTGTGAAAAGAATAAAGTCATCCCTGTAAATCAAGCAGGTTTAAAAAAAAGAAGATCCACAATTGATCATTTAGTGAAATTAACCACTCAGGTCAAGCACCAATTTGCGAGACGAAAATGTTTGCTTGCAACTTTTTTCGACATTACTAAAGCCTATGACCACGTGTGGCATTCACGTCTAATGTTAAAACTGAAGACGATTGGATTATGGGGACATATGTATAACTTTATAAAAGACTTCTTAGAAAACAGAAAATTTCAGGCTAAAATAGGGAATACGTATTCATCTACACGAACATTGCAGACAGGTATTCCTCAGGGCTCTGTAATTGCTCCAATATTGTTCAACATTCTAATGAATGATCTACCAAAAAAAAACGAACAAAAAATGTTGTAATGGTTAAATACGCTGACGATATATGCATGTGGATGAAAGTTACAATCCAAAAGAATACGCCTGCCCGATATATGAATTACACGAAAAAGCTTTATCAAAATGAATTAAACACAGTAGCAAATTATATGAGCGAGAATGGTCTGCAAATATCAACCGAAAAAAGCACACTTGATGCTTTTTAATAATGGATCAAGTCCAGCAACATTGCCTTCCTTTAAAATTTACGATAACACCCTGGAATATTAAAAAAAAAAAAAAGTAGTTAAATTCCTTGGAGTACACCTTACATCAAAATTAACTTGGAATCATCATATCGATTACATTTTAACAAAGGCCAGGAAAACATTAAACTTCTTGAAAATAGCATGCAAACAACCATGGAGCCAGGACATATTCATTCTACTACACCTGTGCACATCACTTGTTCGGTCAAAACTTATATATGCACAAGAAGTATACTTCAGTGCACCGAAATATTTATTGAAAAAAATTCAAAGCATAGACTGCAGAGCATATAAACTGGTACTTGGCTTACCAGTCCATGCTTCCAATAAGAAAACGTACTGTGCAGCGGGAGTAGTACCATAAGAGGATCAAAGGGAATTGCGTGTAGTAAATTTGTCTTGAGAAGTTTAACGAATAAAAATGATTTGGAATCAGAAATAACTCTCAAATCGGACAGCGATTTTCCAAAGAGAGCTAGATCTATATCCTCTCATACCACACTGGGAACATACACGTCAAGTATTTTAACAAATTCCGGCGTGAATAAAACCCCACATTTTGCTAAAAGGTCTGTAATATCACCTACACCTGTATGGGAACTTCAAAGAGCGCAATTTGATATCGATCACACTGATCTGACGAAAGATGACAACATAAATTTACTTACATCGCATGTACGAATCCATTTGGAAGAGAAATACCTTAATCATCTAAAGATATTTACAGACGGCTCTGTTGTAAATGATAGAGCTGGTGCTGCTTTCGTTATTCCAGACCTTAACTTTCAAAACTCATTTCAACTGGGAGAGAATAAGTCCATCTTCACAGCTGAACTCATAGCAATTCTAATGGCGTTAAATTTCATGATATCCTATCCGAAAACTATATTTCAGATTCTATTTTGTGTTGATTCTGAATCAGTTCTTCACGCTATTGAAATTATAAAAGAAACGGTTAGGTATGAACTCATTATTGAAATTAACCATTTGATTCACGAACTCTTACTAAGACCTTTTGCTGGATTCCTTCTCATTGTGGTTTTTACTATAATGAAAAAGTTGACATTTTGGCTAAAAAAAAAAAGGAGCTAGAAGCTCCACGAAGGAGTTAGATTTAAATATTTCGCTTTCACTACAGGAATGTTACACAATGGTAGAAAAAGTCCAATGGTCAAAATTTCAGTTTGAGGAAAAACACACCGGTAACTCGGAGTTATATAATAACGTACAGAAAATGTATGGTTTCATGGGAAAACATTACCATAATGATTTTCATAAGAGGCAAATCATTTCTCTAATCTGCAGATGGAAAATGAATTGTTTTAGGACAAAATATGTCAGTAATGTTTCGTTGCATCTGTGGTGCTCACATAACAACCGATCATATACCAACGTGCGATATGTTAAAGTCTCACATCCCTGAACTGAAATCATCTTCAGTGTTGACGATCTTCAGCAGTCCATTGCTAATGTATGACTTTTTCAACTCCTTGTTAAATAGTCCAGTTGGTTCGCTGTTATAGTTGTTAGTTTTTCATTAGAAATATGTTATATTGTTATGTTTTTGTTTGGTTTTGGGTTTTTGATGTTTTATTTTTTGTGTATTTTTTTTAATTTTTTTAACAAAACTTAAATCACTCATTTTCTATATGTAACACACACACACACACACACACACACACACACACACACACACACACACACACACACACACACACACTTTCACTTACTCGCATGCGTACACAGTAATCCCCCCCCTCCCCCCCCCCCCCCCCCCCCACACCTTCCACCCACTCGATTTTTTTTTCCTACCCTCGTCTGATATCACTTACAATGAAAAGATGTTAAACCAAAGAACGAACGAACACACACACACACACACACACACACACACACACACACACACACACACGAATGTATTGCTGCGTAACACGGCTGAACTCTTGCATGAGGTCAAGAACTTTTTTTCAAGGACGATCATCAGTGACCGCAGTCGTCTCCCCTGATTTCAACATGGCAGCGTTGTCAACTAGCCGGCTGACGAAAGTAATGATTTTTCACCAAAAAATCCGTCCTTGTTATTTAATTGTTTGTGATTGATGTCGTACAGCATGCCTACTACATTGCAACAACATTTGATTCAATGACGCCGTGCTTTATTTTTCAGGTGGCCAAGGGATCAACATGGAGTGCATTGAAACGTCAGTTCAGTGCGTCCTCATCCAGACCTGCAGCACAGGTAATAACCATTGATCGGATTATATCATGTTTTCTTTTGGGCGCATGGTCCTTGAATATAGTTACAAAGCATTTATGCCCATAAAATTATTATTATCGCTTGTCTTTTGCAGCTTGGAATATGCTTGCGGGTTTTATTTAGCATGGTTTTCTCATCTTGAAGTTGTTGGTTCGTGACCTTCACGAAGTATCATCACGACTTGCATGAATGCTCATGGTTTAGTTAACTCCCTTCCACCGAATGCACACTGAATGAAGACACTCCTGTGTTATCACACGGCTGAATGGTGAAGTTTGAAATGAAGATATACGCCACTACACTGTCGGACGACTTTATTTCAACTGTATAATTTTGTTTCATCGTCAGTTTGACTTTGACTGTACAGTGCAATCCTTGATATTTATATAACATCCATAGTGGAAATGATACTTATTAACACTATCAAAGATGCTGGTGGCCTCTGCCCACTCCCCACCATCATTATTACAGAACTTTACTGCTGACACATTTAAAAATTTTGTAAGCTGGCAAATTTGTCATGGAAAAAAAAGTCTGCCATGTATAAAAAAAATATTATTGATGATCAATTGTATAGAAATTATTTATCACTATGCTGCATTCCTACTATCAACACTATCAGAAATAAACACACACACACACACACACACACACACACACACACACACACACACACACACAGAGATTATCATTATGAGATACTCCCATCAGTTTGTTTACAAGACACATACAGAGACATTGACAACACAGAGATCAAGTGACAGAGAGAGAGAGAACAGGTCACAATGTACCTCCCTCTGTCACTCTTTTTCAGATATCACACACACTTCATTATCCTTGCACACCAAAGAAAATCAAGGGAGTGAATTCTTCTTGTCTAGCAGACGACTCTTCTGCTGTACTGAGTGAAACAGAATGTGGTATTTGGATGTACTGTATATATATCAACATAGCATCAGTAGAAACTACAAAGGTCATGGGGGTGTTTATTTGTGTGTGTGGCAGAGAGTGTGTCAAGGGGTTAACCCATTCAACCCAAGGGAGTTTATAGCGTCGGCCCAGCGGAAAAATGCAGAAAATACACTGAAATCAACTGTTTCTTCATTGAAATTAGTCCAAACTTATATGTGGACATGGCCAGGAATACTCTGGAAGTTAATTTCCTTTGCTGACTGTGTAGGAACATCGAAACAGTTTATGAAATAAATTTCAAAGCCTTGGCTTCTTCTTCTTCTTCGTTTGTGGGCTGCAACTCCCACGTTCACTTGTATGTACATGAGTGGGCTTTTACATGTATGACAGTTTTTACCCTGCCATGTAGGCAGCCATACTCTGTATGTGTATTTGATCTTCTGCTTGCGTATACACACAAAGGGGGTTCAGGCACAAGCAGGTCTGCACACTATGTTGACCTGGGAGATTGGAAAAATCTCCAACCTTTACCCAACAGGCGCCATCACTGAGATTTGAACATGGGACCCTCAGATTTTAAGTCCAGTGCTTTAACCACTCGGCTGTTGCGCCCATCCAGTGCCTTGGCAATGCTCAAGTGTGAGGTTAAATGAGTCAGTTAATTAAATGAGTAAATGTTAACATAAGACAAGAAACACCTTGATGTCATTATATTCAAGTTCTGATCACAGTTCTGCTGTTTTACAGCAAATTTGTGCTGAATCAATGTGTGCTGAGAAGTTGTAATTGTTTTTTTTAAGAAAGGTTGGATGTAGAGGTATGGAAAGAATGGACCTAGTACTGAGTCTTGAGGCATGCTTTAGATGAGGCTTATCATAGTATTTTCTTATAATGTTTGATACTAGTGAAATTGTATGCACTGTTTACAGTAATTATAGAAATGAAATACTTGATTTTGAAACATACAGCTAAATGACTCAAAATGATGATTGTATATCAGTGGCAATGTATGATGATTGGATTTGATCTAATTCAAATTTGAAATAGAGCAGCACAGATTTCTGGACACCATTTCTTTAGTTGCCAGAAGAACATAATAAAGATGGCTAAAACTAGAAAAAGAGCTCGAATTGGAGCTATTGATTTAGTTAGACATTCACATTTACTTTAGTTGTATTACTATTAGGAAGGGATGGTTTTATCAGGATACAGACCAATGATATTCTGATTGGGGCATCAAAAATGGATTGGCAAACAGTAGCAGTGTTGTGCTATTTAAAGTATTCAAAGTGGGGTGGGGTGGGGATGAGAAGTGATAGTGTTAAACAGGCAAGTCTGACATGTTCACAAAACTTTGCTAGTGATACATTATGTGTGGATGCCATTTGTGGAAACTCAAACATGAAATGCAGTGTATTATTATCTAACAACCCTTTTGGCCTTTGACAGTAGATCTGTGCCAGTCAGTAGTTGTGTCAATATAATGAAGGTGTCTTCTTTCTTCTTTTTTCTCTCTCTCTTTCTTTCTTTCAGTTTGCTCCTTAGAGAGATAATTTGTTATATTAACTACCTATTTAAGTATTTTAAAACAATATGTGCAATGCTTTTATGTCTTTGCTTGACTGACATACTTATTGTTGCTTTTTAACTTGTGCTACCCCAGAACTGTATGCCTATTACAACTCCCCTGGACCAGCACTGTATGAGACCACTGCAGTAAAAAAAAATTAGATGGTTCACTAAAATGGCAGTGATTTTACTAGTTGAAGAAAGCATCATTTTAATGCTTCCAGAATCCGTAAATGGTTCAGCTTAGAATGCCAGCTGTACCAAGCAAGAATAAACTTGATTAGAATAGTGTGTTGGTACAAGAATACTCGTACCTGGTCCACTGGGGAAGTAATCATGGTACAAGAAAACTCATACCTGGAATGGGATGAGTTCAGTAATGTTTGATATTTTTGTGGTGAGTAATTGGCCATATTTGTTTTGCTGCACCTGATTCAGTTTCTCTTTATGAGATAATAAAGTTATCTTGATATGTGTGTGTTGAGTGTGTTTATGTTATGTGTGTCAATGCATGTGTGTACACATATAGTGATATACACATAATTATATTTCAGATGGCTGTGCGAGACGCTTTGAACTCTGCCATGGACGAGGAGATTGAAAGGGACGAGAAAGTGTTTCTGATGGGAGAGGAAGTGGCGCAGTATGATGGAGCTTACAAGGTACAGTTTTGGGGGAGCAGTACATGTGATGAGATTGCAGCTTTGGTTGTTTTGGTAAATTTCGGAAGATAGTCACTCATGCATAGTTCGGTTCAACATGGAAGCCTTGAGCAAAGAATCATCTAGTGAGGAAAATGAAAAATCTAACGAAAGTCTTCATGCCATGTTTGTTCTTGCTGTGGTTTTGATAGTATAAAAGCAAAAAACAACAACAGAATACACATCTGTTGATCCTTCAGCTGAGCTTGACTGTGCTTTCATATCTGTGAAACTGCATGTTTGGTGCATATCTGTTATGCATGTGTGGGTGTATATGTGAATGTGTGTCTTCATGTTTTACATCTGTTTGTTTATTTATCTCTTTTTTTTCTTTTTTTTTTTACATTATAGTTATTATTTATTTATTTATTTGTGTAAGCTTATCTATCATTTATTCACCTTTTTTTTTCTTTTTTTTTTTTTCAAGGCCTGACCAAGCGCGTTGGGTTACGCTGCTGGTCAGGCATCTGCTTGGCAGATGTGGTGTAGCGTATATGGATTTGTCCGAACGCAGTGACGCCTCCTTCAGCTACTGAAACTGAAACTGAAACTTCAGCTCAGTCTAAGGTCAAACTTGAGAGTATTCACTATGAAGTGCATTTTGTATCTGGTCACCTCTGAAGGGGTTTAGATTATTGAAAGGAAATTTGTCAGTTTGGGTAACTGGCTTTCGGCAGGGTATCATCTTTAAGTTTAAAGCAAGGTTTGAAAGTAAGAAGACCAGGGACTTGATCAGAAAACATGAAAAGTAGTGTTGGTTTGTTGTCTTTGTAAAAACTAAATGTGATTTTTTTTTTCTTCTGTTATTATGAGAATGCAGTGGTGTGATTATATATATCTATATACTGGAAATCCTGTTTTTAAAAGTGTGTGTCCAAAAGTTGCTTGACTGACAATTTTATGTTTAGGTGCTTTCCAATTTGCAGATTGTTTCATGACATTGAGAATGGTTTTAACAATTAAGGTGTGAAAAACAACCCCAGCTCCTAAATCTTTTAATTTTTATTTTATTTAAAAAAAATTTTGTATTGCAGTTTTAAGAAGTTATATAAAAAAAAAAATCAATGTTAGTGCATAATAAAAAATTAATGAAAAGATTTCTTGATAGATGTGCACATTTGTTTTAACAAGTTGTGAAAAACAGTAATAGGTCATAATGAAATGAAAAGAAATTATTGACAGATCTGCACTATCAGTTAATTTTGCTTGCTGCATATGAGCAGTAAAATAAATCATTATAGTAAATCAGATGTGTTGAGCATTCATGAAAATGAAACGATTGACAGCTTTTCATCAGCATTCTTTCCTCCACTGTGGAAGTGTTGGACATTTTGTTTTGAAGCCAGAAAATCACGAAAAAGACAGGAAAAGATTAAGTTTTCAATAGATTAGATTCGATCTTGGTATATTGGAAAGTAAAATGCCAGTTGATAAGGATAGGTCTTGCTAAAGTGGAATCCTTCATGCTCCAACACGCAGCTTTCAGTTCAACAAAAGTTTATCTGATGGTAAGCAAAAAATGTAATTTGGATTGGCTGGTGCAGTTTCCACAGGATCATTCTGCAAAGAATCTGTTGTTGTTGAAATGTTTTAGAATAATCTGTATACAGTATAATTATGATTTCGATGCTTTATGGTTTTGTAAGCGTTTCATGCTTTATTGTATGATAAACAGACTGATTTCCAGCTCATCATCCACCACTTTGTCTGAATGTCAGTTTCTGCTTTGAGTGTTTGAAAAATATTTGGAGTTATAAAATAATGCAGTATCTACACAGGTTAGTTATAATAAAAGAGATGAATATGTTTTGACTTCAAAAGACAGGATGACAACTTGTGCCAGGATATTAAAACGATAACATGCTGATTGATGTGGGCTTTTGTTAGTGGAATTAAAAGTTCACAGTTCAGCACACAGCTTTTGGTTCAGCAATTATTAGTTTCGTGTGGGTCAGTTTTTGTAGTTTACACTGTTTTTTTTTGTTTTTTTGTTTTTCCAGTGTAATGATAATTATTGATATTCTCAGGCTTTGAAAAACAAAGGTATAGTTTCTGTAATGCTCATAATATTTGAATGTATTGTTACCTTATCTTTGATGATGATTTTTATTCTGATAACCAGATAGTTTCAGTTTCAGTTTCTCATGGAGGCGTCACTGTATTTGGACAAATCCATATACGCTACACCTCTTCTGCTGGGCAGATGCCTGACAGCAGTATAACCCAAATTGCTTATCAGGCCTTGAGTGTATGCTAATATATTTGTGTACCTATCAGAGTGGATTTTGTTTGACTTAATTCAGCCGGAGGACAAAACTCTCATCACCATAGGTTCTTTTTCAGTGGGTCAAGTGCGTGCTGCACACAGGACCTTGATTTATGGTCTCATCCAAAAGACTAGACGCTCCGTTTGATTTTCCACTCAAACTTGGGAGAAAGGGCAAGAGTGGGATTCGAACCTACACCCTCATGGACTTTCTGTATTGGCAGCTGAGCATCATAACCATTAATAATAATAATAATAGTAATGATGGACATATATAAAGCACATATCTCCAGAAATACTGCTCAAAGCGCTTTACATTTCATTTCCCACTCCATGCCTCCCCATCAGTACTCCCCTCCACCCCCACCACCACCCACACGGAAGCACGTGAAAAACTCATGCAACTGAACATTGGAAACTACCCACCCACCAATGATTCCCTCCAGAAAATGCATCCACATAACACGCACCCAGGCACACGAACACACAGACACCCACCAACACACCCCACACACACATGGCAAACAGCCTCTTCACAACAAAACATGCATCCAAAACCAGATCACACCAAGATTAGAAAAAAACAAACCACAAGAACAAAGAAAATAAATAATAATAAAACTGCTGTTACTGCTGTAACCATTCTGCCACCTTCCACCTTAGATTTCAAAATTCTATGATCAGATAATGATGATGAATGATTTTCAAAGCAATTGATGCACTAGGCAGTTACCCACCTGGTAATTTCATGGAGAGATAGAAAGTGTGTGTGTGTGTGTGTGTGTGTGTGTGTGTGTGTGGAATGTTTGTCTGTGTGATGGTGTTATATGTGCTTTCATCATTTTGAGAGAGTTCCATATTCGATTGAGCATCAGTATAACACTTAGTGCTTGTGTGTGTTAGTCCTTATTCACCGTTGTAGTTTCTTTTCTGATTTGCAGGTGTCAAGGGGACTATGGAAGAAGTATGGAGACAAAAGAGTTATTGATACTCCGATTACTGAGGTACAAAGACACATGGCAAAGGGCAAGGGGACAGGGGCGGCATTATGCACGTGTGTCAGTGTGTGTGTGAGAGCACGTATGCTCTTTTGTTTGTGTGTGCTTGCTATTCTGTATATGTCTCTGTGTGTGTGTGATAGTGTGTCTGTGTATGTCTCTGTGTGTACTCTCCTCTGTGTGTGTGTTCTCTTTTGTGTATGTGTACTCTGTGTGTGTGAGAGAGGGGGAGAGAGAGGGGGTCAAATGGAGAGAGGTTCTTAAACTTTAAGGGAAAAAAAAGAAGAAAAAATGAACCGACTGTTTCCTGTATGTTCAAGATGCATGAGAATATATTTGTCAGTGCGCACGTGTGTGTTTGTGTGTGTGTGTGTGTGTGTGTGTGCATGAATGTATATCTAATATATGACTCTGATTGCAGATGGGGTTTGCAGGAATTGCTGTTGGAGCTGCTATGGTGAGACTGAGTTCGTTTTAAGATTATTTCATAATTGTGTGTGGGAAAAAAAGGAATGTTTGTGAGAAACACTTTATTTAGACAAAAATAGGGAGCTATGTATGAGTGTTTGGGATGTATAAGCAAAAGTGTACACAATAGAATGGGGAAATGATTGTGTGAAATATATAGGAATATGAAAATAAAGAAAAATAACATAATTGTTTGGTAACATTGTGGATGTGTGGGCTGTACATGCAATACTTGTTTAAGTCAGACCTGGAGAGAGATAACTGTGCGAAGGTCTGAAAGTGAAACACTTAGTGATTTACTGTGATAGGAAAATAGAAAATAGCTTTATTGTTAGTAACACTGTCTGTTGGACAGGCTGGACTGAAGCCCATCTGTGAGTTCATGACCTTCAACTTCTCCATGCAAGCCATCGACCAGGTGAGAAGACAAGAGAAACTGACACAGGTCAGATAAGGTCAGAAACTGACACAGCACACATCAGATTAGGAAATGACATAGTTCTGGTCAAGTTAGTACCTCACACAGGTCAGGTCAGGTCAGAAACTGAAACGGGTCATGTCAGAAACTGAAACAGGTCAGAGCAAAGCAGAAACTGATACGGGTCAGATGTCAGAAACTAGGTCAGGTCAGATCAGAAACTGACACAGGTCAGATCAGAAACTGACATGTGTCAGTTAGGGTTAGAACCTGACAGTACAGGTCAGAAACTGACACATGATAGTTTGTGTTAGAAACTGACACTGTGTGACAGTACAGGTCAGAAACTGATGCACGTTAGTTTGGGTTAGAACCTGACAGTACAGGTCGGAAACTGACACATGAGTTTGGGTTAGAACCTGACAGTACAGGTCAGAAACTGACACGTTAGTTTGGGTTAGAACGTGACAGTACAGGTCGGAAACTGACACATCAGTTTAGGTTAGAACCTGACAGTACAGGTCAGAAATTGACATGTCGATTTGGGTTAGAAACTGTCAGTACAGGTCAGAAACTGTACAGGTCAGGTCAGGTCAGAAGCTGACACATGTCAGGTTAGATTAGAAACTGATATAGCACAGGTCAGAAACGGACACTGTGCATCTAGATGAGAGCAAAAATTGCCAGTTGAGAGCAGAAACTGGCACATGTCAGGTTGGATCAGAAACTGACATAACACAGGTCAGAAACTGACGGTGACATAGGTCAAGTCAGCCACTGTACAGATGAGAGCAAAAATTGACAGTTGAGAGCAGAAACTGACACATGTCAGGTTGGATTAGAAACTGACATAACACAGGTCAGAAACTGACGGTGACATAGGTCAAGTCAGCCACTGTACAGATGAGAGCAAAAATTGACAGTTGTGAGCTGAAACTGACACATGTCAGTTTGGATTAGAAACTGACACATGACAGGTCAGAAACTGACGGCGAAATGGGTCAAGTCAGATTAGAAACTGACACTGTACAGATGAGAGCAAAAAAATTATTGACAATTGAGAGCAGAAACTGACAATTTTGTACTAAAGTACCGCAAAATGTTTTTTATCATTGATTATAAATTCAGTTATGCTGGATGAAATTAATGTCACACAAGAAGTCTTTTGTTTCCCCTCACTTTCGACTTGCATTCTGTAACAAACCCTTTGGCAAATACTTATCTTGAATTGTGCATGACTTCCAGGTTCATCTATTTCTGGGTCAGAACTCTTTTTTTTTTTCTTTTTTTTAAAATTCAATCCACATCTAGATCAGCAAAAGTTTCAGGATTGGGGAAAATGGTGTTAGGCGGGATAAGGTTTGTTAAGATACGGTTTGAAGACAGTGTGACACATTATTTCATGTTCCTAAAAGAAAACAAACACAAAAATTACGGAACTACCTGCTCAAACTGGACTAAGGACATGTTTATTGCTTGCTTTTATTGAAAAGGGGATAATGAATTAAACAGAGACATCATCTGATCATGTTTTATGTTTTGTTCGTGATAAATAATTGTGTGTGTGTGTGTTTACCTACACAGGTTATCAATTCAGCAGCCAAGACCTTCTACATGTCTGCA
Source organism: Babylonia areolata (assembly GCF_041734735.1). NCBI lineage: Eukaryota > Metazoa > Mollusca > Gastropoda > Neogastropoda > Buccinidae > Babylonia > Babylonia areolata. Next base: position 30,865,901 of record NC_134883.1, read on the forward strand.
GGGACTGTGAGTACAGTGGTTTTCTCCTTTTCTTCTCTGTGTGTGTTGTATTGTTTTGTTTTGTATCATTTTTTTTTTTTTTCAAAACAAATTTCTCTGTGTGAAATTTGGGATGCTCTCATTAGGGAGAATGCATCGCAACAGTGCAGCATGACCTTTATTTGTTTTTTTAACTTTTCTTTTTCCCCTCCTTTTTTTTCTGCCTCCAAGTATATTTGTTTTCCTGTCAAAAAGGATTTTTTTTTTTTTGGTACAAATTTTGCCAGGGACAGCCTTTTTGTTGCCAGGGGTTCTTTTATGTGTGCTAAAATACATGCTACACAAGGAACCTCGCTTTATTGTCTCATCCAAATGACTAACCACCACTGGAGGTCTTGTGGAGGGGAAGAAAACTTTGCCTAGGGTGGGATTAGATTTCATGCCCTCAGATTGACTCACTGCCTGGGTGGACGCATTACCACTAGCTGACTAGGCCACCAGTCTGCACATACATGTATGTGTTGATAAGTTTTGGTGTGTGCATGTGTGCGCACACGTGTAAGAGTGTGTTGATATCTGTGTGTGTGTGTACATGTGCGCACTCGATTGTTGTCAAGTTCTTCCAACATATTTGTTCAGTCATGACATCTGGTTTTTCTCATGCTGTAATTACCCAACTGCCTGCACTTTTTTGATGTGGGAAGTTTATTCCCTCACAAGGAAGTGGGTAAGTTAGGGATAGAGAGGACAACTGCCTGCTGCATTTGTTTTGAGAACTTCTCTTTTTTTCTTTAATGTTTTTTAAGCATCATATTTTCATCTTGACTTGACTGACCTGAAAACATTGACTTTTTTTGGTAATCTATTTTTGCTTTGCTTTTCTGTCCATGCTCCTCCACCCCACCCAAACATTTTTTTTTTTTTTAGCTCATGACACCTTGCTTTAACTGAAACTGGTAGGTCATGCAGTGAGTCTGTAACAGGCAGAATTAAGGTTAGTCCATTAACCATGTACTGCCATGGGGGCAGTAAATTCATATCCACTGTGCCCAGGGCTTTGCATATGAAGCCAGGCCAAAGAGCCCAATCCCGTCTCTCCTCCATTTTAACCTTCCCCAACCGAAATAAGGTTCCCATTTACACCTGGGTGGAGTGAGGATGATCGGAGGAAAGTGTTTTCCCCAAGGACACAACACAGTGCGGAAACCGGGCCTTAAACCCTGATGATCACTGGTGAACACTGGATCAGAAGTCCAACGCCTCACTCAGACAAGACGCCTACTAGAGCCGGCAGTGTACAGCTGTGCAAACTTGAAGGTGTCAGACCCTCAGATCTTGGAATCTGCCTTTTGGAACATGTTCAAGACCCGTTATGCCGTAGATCTGATTATATAAATTTTTGTAATTGTAGTGAAGGGGCTGGTGGGATGAAGTGTTGTTTGTTTGGGAGAGAGTTGGGAGGATGGAAAGTAGCAAAATTGTCAAGACGCTTATCTGCCAGTACAGTGTCTGTGAGGGTCTGGATTCAAACTCTGGTCTCACCCTTTCGAAATCCCAAGTTTGACAGGGAGATCAAACTGAGCATCTAGTCATTCAGATGAGATGATAAACTGAGGTTTCTTGAGAAACTGAAGTTGAAATTGAGGAGGCTGGGGTGGGTGGAGAAGTGCTTGTGTGCTGCTACTTTTGTTGTTTTATAGTGAGGAGGTGGTAGCTTGGCTGGACTGGAAGTAAAAGTTATGTCAAAAGAGGGCGCTAGTCAGGGGTGCAAAGGGGAGGTAACCTACTTCGGGAGGTTATCGATCGCAGCTACTTTCGGTTTGTTACTTAAATGTAATTTTAGGAAGAAAATTTCCCCCCCCCCCCTGGGAGTTGATGCAAGTTGTAATATTCAGTTACTGTGCGGTGGTGACACAGGTGCCGGTGCCCATTGTGTTCCGCGGCCCCAACGGAGCGGCGGCTGGGGTGGCGGCCCAGCACTCGCAGTGTTTCGCCTCCTGGTACAGCTCCTGCCCGGGTCTCAAGGTGCTCTCCCCTTACTCTTCTGAGGACTGCCGGGGGCTCCTGAAGGCTGCTGTGAGAGACCCAAACCCTGGTGAGTGTCTTTTCTGTGTATCTTGTATTGTATTGTATTGTGTTGTGTTGTGTTGTGTTGCATTGCACTACATTGTATTGTATTACATTTTGTCAAAACAGATTTATCTGTGTGAAATTTGGGTTGCTCTCCTGAGAGAGAGCGCATCGCTACAGTGCAGCGCCACCACTTTTTTTTTGTTTTGTTTTTCTGTTTGTTCTGTTTTTGTTTTTTATGCCTCCAAGTGTATTTGTTTCCCTATCAAAGACAGATGGATTTTTCTACAGACTTTTGCCAGGGACAACTCGTTTGTTGCTGCAGGTTCTATAACATGTGCTAAGTGCATGCTACACACGGGACCTAGGTCTATCATCTCATCATATGATTAGCATCCCTACCAACACACAAGGTGTGGTGGAGGGGGAGATACTGAGGAGTGTGGAATTCTGATTCTCCTTCACAGCTAAACATATTTCCACTAGGCCACCACTCCATTCTAAAATGTATTGTGTCCCTTTTTTTTTTCTTTTTCATTTTGACATCATCTTCTTCTAGGCCATTTCAGTGGCACTGCTTATCTAGAATTCTCTCTGCCCCCCCACCCCCTCCTCCCTTCCCACCTCTCACTGCACACAGCATCGACAGACAGTATCCTACTGCTGCAGTCCACAGGGAGCTTTTGGTGTTGGATTGCCTTGAAGTCACACACTAGAGGAGACCCTGTGTTGCTGCTGAATCACTTAAACATTGTTCAGTCATGCCTGTAGTTGATTCAGCATGCTTAGGAACCCACCACAAAATCCCCTATCGACAACAGTAATCGCTTAGTCGCGGAACCAAGCACACCCCCCCACCCCCCAAACCCCCTTTGAGTGGAGGCTGCCACTTCGTCTCTTCAGTGGCAGCTCCCATAAATCTGTTGGCACCAAAGACCTCAACAAAAGCTTTCTCTGTACTAGAGTGGACTGGAGGAGCTGCATGTTCTTTCTATCTGTCTTTGTCTTTGTCTTTCTGTCCTTCATGTCCATCTGTCTTCAGTCGTTGAGTTATTCTCAAACATCCATCTCATTGAAAAGGCACAGGAATATGATGATGATAAACCCTTGGGGAAAAAACGACAATTTTTCATTGTGTCCATTTCTCACAGTATAAGATTGCCCAGCTGATAAACCAGCCAGTCTCTTGAAGCAGTTGAAAATCCCATTCACAACAGTGACTTCATTAAGTTGGTAATTTGAGCTGAAGATTTTGTCAGTCTGTCATATTTTTCTGATCATCATGATCAGGTCCTAGTCATCTCTGACCTGGTGAAGTGACAGGCCTCGTCGTCAAGGTACGCAACCGAAGTGACCACAGCGAAGCAGGGAGTCATTTGGTGGGTGGCACTTTGGTGACCCGACATGTACAGTCCCCTGTGGACTGCTGGTGCTGGGACCACGACAAAACCAGCAAGACAGAATGTGTGGTTGTGCATGAGTTATTCAGGATGAGAGCAGCCTGGGAGTTATATCCACCCAAGATGGTGTGAAATATTGGGCAGCAAAAAAAAAAAAAAAAAAAAAAAAAAGCACAAAAGAAGCTATTTAATTAGGAAAGTGGGACAGTTCTTTGTGTTATTTTCATATTTTTTTGTAGTCCTTTGTTTTCCTCTTCTGTTTTACATTGTTGTTATTATGTAATTGATTATAAATTGCCATTCATTGTTGTCTTTTTCCTCTCCAGTTGTATTCCTGGAAAATGAGATCATGTACGGTACTTCCTTTGAGATATCGGATGAGGCAGCATCACCGGACTTTGTACTGCCTATTGGTAAAGCCAAAATTGAAAGGGAAGGTGAGTATTTGTGTGTCTTTCTTCTTTTTTGTGTGTTGGGGTAAGTTTACAGATTATGTGTGGACTGTCATTTAATAATGAATTTAATGCTCTCTATATCCTTAGCACAGGGGCCCAGAGCGCTAACAATATCAGGGGGGGAATGGTTACAAGAGTTAACAACACAGAGCAGCACAATGAAGACTTACAAGCAAGAGAAATGGAGTGTGTTAGTGAGAAAGCACACACAAAGACATACAAACATGCACACTACACCACACCACACACCGACACCGTTTCCAGTCTATAAGGTGGAACTTTTTTTTTTTAGAAATAGTACTAGCAAACAAAAAAGCAACAAGGAAAAAAAAGCAGATAACAAAGCAGACAAATAGAAGACGGGACATATTAACAGAACAATGGAGCTGACATCAGATAAAAACAACTCGGACTTTGATCCAGTTTGCAGAGGTGACATCACTACTTTGAAATCAACGCTTGGAGTCAACAGAACCATTCTGTGTTGGGAAAAACAGCTTTTCTGTCTTTTTGAATAGTGAGGGTTCATGCAGGGGATGATACTACAAAGGTTGGCATGGTTTTGCGCTGCTGCTACTTTCATGTTTTTGGTTCTTGAATGAGGCATTGGGATAGATGTTTTATCCTGTCAGGATCAGTAAGTAGTATTTTGCAGGAGACAGAAAATAGGATTGGTGCCACTTTCTTCTGTTTGCAAACTTTGTTATATATAAAAATAAAAAAAAGTAGATGTTTTTGTTATTGTTGTTTTTTGGGCGGGGGTATCCTGATTTATTTATATATCCATGGTGTTTGTAACTTGTCTAAATATTGTTGCGCAGATTTTAACATATTGGTGTTTCGAAATTGAAAATGTAGTCATTTGCACAAGCATGCAAGCATGCACACTCCTTCACACTTTGTTAGCGAGACACATTCATTCTTGTTATCACCTGCAAGACTGGTTGACTGACTGACGGATTGTTTTTGCTTGTTTGTTATCAGGGTCCCATGTGACCCTGGTGGCCCATTCCATAGGAGTGGGTCGGTGCATGGAGGCAGCCAAGGAGTTGGCAGGACAAGGAGTGGAGTGTGAGGTAGGCTTGTTTCGGATGGTTCAGGGTCTTTTTTGGTTTATTTTTGGCCTTTTTTTTTTTTTTTTTGGTTGTTTTTTTGTTTTTTGTTTGTTTGTTTGTGATGGAAATGAGCTAATATTGCAAGATAGTGAACATGGGATATATACACTGATCACAGCACCAACAAACAAGTGTGCCAAACCATCCAGCTGCACATTGGAGCTTATGAAGATCTGACATCAGGTTTGAGAAAAGAAAGCTACGCTGCTAAGGCCACATAACTAGATCCAGAGTCTTTGCTTAAACAGAACCCCCAGGGAACTGTTGAGAGAGTGAAACAGAGGGGAAGACAAAAAAAAACAATGGACTGAAAACACTGCAGAATGGACAGGAAAACCATTTGCAGAGACCCAGGCTTTGTCACACAAGCGACAGACCTGGAGGAATCTGGTGAACAGTTCTTCCATGCGGTGCCCATTTGACTCTTCACGCGGTTGAGAGAGAAGAGATGCAGGGTTCAGTGGTGCAAACCAGTTTGTTTTATCTGGTTGTCCTCACACTTGCTGCCCAGTCAGTCAGTGGGCTGTCAAACTTTTTCATCATTGGGTTTGTCTCATCAGTCAAATTTTATCATCCGTCTTGTTTTGCAGTGTGCCCCAAGTCAGAATCTTCTGTCACACCTCCCACCTTCTTTTTGACTTAATTTTTTTAAATTTTTTATGCAATCTTTGTCTTGTTTTCTATATTGATACTGTTCAAACACTTGAGACTGGAAGAAAAGAATTATTTTGCTTTTGTTAAAAGATCAGAAACAATAGAGATGGGTTTTGACTCAATTGAATACAGCATCAGTATTCTGCTTCCAGCTAAGCGTGTTGACAAAAAGAGTTCCAAGGTAGTTAACTGTTTTGTCAGATTTTTTCTTAACTTTCGACACAAGCACGTAGCGTGGGAGGGAACTCATGTAAACAGAAAAATAGAGAGGGAACGAGTGAGAGATCAAATCATTCGTACTTATGCACATGCATGCACATACACATGCTTGCATGCATGAATACACACACATGTAGTGTACACACACACACTTGCGCTTGCTCACGTACACATGTATGCACACACACAAGACACACACATTCACACACACACACAGACACACACATTCACACACACACACAATCACACACTCCTTCACTCATTCTCTCTCTCTAATGCTACATTGCTGAAAGATGTATCTGTCGAGAACCTAAATAGTCACTTTTGTAATATAGCCAGCTCTACGATAAAAACTAGTAAAACCACTCTTAATGACTTAGATGTTCTAGAAAACTTGTGTTCATCCAAAAATATCACATCCACCTTGAATATTCCCCGTATGTCCGTTCATGAAGTGTATAGTGCTCTTGTTCATCTAAAACAGTCTGGTATTAGAGGCCTTGATAATATATAGATGGCAAAATTCTAAAAATAGCTGCTCCTGTTATCGCTAAAACACTGACATACGTGTATAACTTATGCATATCCAAAAATCAGATTCCAAAGGCATTTAGAATTGCTAAAGTTATACCCGTTTGCAAAAATGGTAACCACTCTGATCCCGCAAATTATAGACCAATTTCTGTATTATCTATACTGTCTAGACCGTTAGAAAATCATTTAAAGAAACATATCCTAAAACATTTCAATGAATTCAGTCTGTTTCATCCAAATCCAAATCAATCAGGATTTAGGCCTAAATACCCCTGCTATACAGCACTAACCAACTTGATTGACCAGTGGCTTACTAACATCAATAATACTGAAATTACTGGTGTTCTTTTTGTAGATTTTCCTAAGGCATTCGATGTTATAGATCACACTCTCTCCTTAGGAAACTAAAAACTTATGGGTTGTCTAAAAATACTTTAGAGCTTATATCTTCGTTTTTGTCTGACAGAAAGCAAAAGGTTTCCGTTGAAAGATCCGAATCCCAACTTTTACCTATCATTTACGGCGTACCCCAAGGTTCAGTTTTGGGACCTATATTATTTTCTGTTTATATTAATGACCTACCTGTATTCATTGAACCATCTTGCGAGCTATTTGCAGATGACAAAACGATACATACAAAGCATCATACAGTAAAAAAAAAGTATCTCTCACTCTGCAACAAAGTATTAATGATATTCTTTTATTGGTCTGAACTTAATCACATGTGCTTTCATCCAATTAAGATGAAATACATAATTATTACCACAAGACAAAAGCGTCAAAACCTTACACCCCCACCCACCAGTTCATCTTTGTACATTAAAGGCGAAATGATTGAGGAAGTCAGTCATCACAGAGTTCTTGGCCTTCTTGTTGATAATAACCTATCATGGTCACAACACATAAAGATGACATGTAAAATATTATCCAAAAAGATTCATCAACTATCAAGAATGAAACATTTCTTAAACAAGCACTGTCAGAAAATATTTTTTCATGCTTACATAGAACCACATATAAATTATGCATCAACAGTATGGGATTCTGCCAGTGAAAATATTCTCAAACAACTTATGAGTTTGCATAGAAGAGCTGTAAACATACTTTTTAAATCTTCATCATTAACTGTCTCTGACTACAAAAACTTGGGTATACTGCCATTAAAATGGAAACTCACTTATAATAAGGCGCTTTTTATGTTTAAGATAATGTCCGGTTTTGCTCCTCCATGTCTAAAATGACGGTTCATTACAAGCATGATCTGCTACACCAACAAGATCATGGTACTGCTGCCTAGACTTGATTTATTTAAATCTAGTCTCACTTACTCTGCTGGATGTTTCTGGAACAACATCTTATAAGTTTCAATATTCATACAAGTCTCAGTGGTTTCAAAAAAGGTATCATGACTATCTGATGGAAAGCTTTGCTAATTCTATGTAGAAATTAAGTATCTTAGTCATTCGGATGAGACGATAAACCGAGGTCCCGTGTGCAGCATGCACTTAGCGCACGTAAAAGAACCCATGGCAACAAAAGGGTTGTTCCTGGCAAAATTCTGTAGAAAAATCCACTTCGATAGGAAAAACAAATCAAAATGTACGCAGGAAAAAAATACGAAAAAAAATGGGTGGCGCTGTAGTATAGCGACGCGCTCTCCCTGGGGAGAGCAGCCCGAATTTCACACAGAGCAGTCTGTTGTGATAAAAAGAAATACAAAATACAAAAATACAAAAATGTTGCTATTTCTATCAATGAATTAAGAAATTCATAAGATGGTAGTTCTCAAAGACGTCTTTCTCCCTACCTCCTTATCTCTGTGTCTCTGTCGGTCTGTATGTATGTCTGTCTGTCTTTATTTTCTTTACATTTCTTTGCGCATATACATTATTCTATAGAGTGTGTTTGCATTTATATGTACAATTTCCATGTAGTCCTTTCCATGATTTGTAATGAATGCGATGCTTTGATTTCTTTTTTCTTCCTTTCTCATTTGATGTTATGTGATGCTATTTGCAATTCATTTATTTGTATTTTTCCTTTTTTTTTCCTTTGGGGGCTGGATGAAAAAAAGCGTTGTTGCTTATTCTATTACCCTCAGATATAAAATTCATTCATTCATTGTCTCTCTCACACACACACACCAATCCACCCAACCACCAGCCAGTTCACCACACACAGAGTAACAGTGCCTCTGATGTGATCAGGTGATCAACCTGCGTTCATTGCGCCCCATGGACGAGGAGACCATCATCAAGTCAGTGATGAAGACCAATCACCTGGTCACGGTGGAGGGGGGCTGGCCACAGTGCGGCATTGGCTCAGAAATCGCCGCTCGTGTCATGGAAAGTGAGTAGAGGGATTTTAGTGTTATGTATGGTAGAAATCTAATTTAGAGAGAGGGGTGGTGGAAGTTGGTGATGTGGGTTCTTCTCTAGAGTACAGCTTGAAGAAACTAAACTCTTTCTTAATCAGAGAACAATTTAGTTTTTTTTTTGTTGGGTGTCTGCCTCTCTTGAGTACTGCATGAAGAAACTGAACTCTTCTTTATCAGCAAACACAATATTTTTTCTTGTTGAAGATGGGAAGTATTGTTTCATGGTAATTTTGTTGTTGTTTGTTTTGTTTTGCATTTGGTGTTGCATGGGTTAAGTCTCAAAATCACAAAATCTCAAAGTCTCTTAAGTCAGGAAATTAGCATATGTGACGCAGCACATGGAAACCCGGCTGTAGTTGCAGCTGGCTATTCTTAGCTATGCACAAAAACATGTCATTAGGGTCAGAATGATGAAAATCAATATTTTTGCAAAACATCACCTCTCAGCACACCTTCATCATGATAGTTTGAATGATACATCAGTCATATATCAAGCAGTCATGTATCTTACAAACCTGTATATAGCAGCCATTTCATTTTGCCTTCTTACCTGGTCGTCGTCCTCAGGTCAGGCTTTCAATTACCTGGACGCCCCGGTACTACGCGTAACGGGGGCCGACGTGCCCATGCCCTACGCTAAGTCCCTGGAAGAGCGTGCCTTGCCTCAGCCGTTCAACGTCATCACGGCCGTGAAAAAGTCGCTTAACATCGCCTGAGTCACTCTGCCAACTCTTGACAATGCTTCTTCCTTCTCCTCTCATGGTGGCATCGTCAGCAGACCACCAGGTTTCGTCGACGTCACCAGATGGATCGGATTCAGCTGTGGATCGTAACGTGCTTTAAAAGCTGGGACTCTTTAAAGTGAAAGACCTGGAAGAGGGTATATGGCAGTTAGGGGTGTTTATATGTGGAAAGACATAGGACTTCTGTCAATGTAGTGTTGATACCTGGAAAGATGTAGAACTCTGTGCGAGTGAGTTTGTTTCTCTGTCACTGAAATTTATTTAAATTTTTTTTAATGTAAATATGACTCTGTAAAAAGCAGGTTTTGGGGAATAAGAACATGTTAATGCTAAGGCCCAGTATTTTGTTATTCAAATATTGTTTTTTGTATAATGTGTAAAGCATTGCTTTGAATTTCACAGTTAAGAGGGGCTTTGTTTCAGATTTGTGAAATCATTGATAGCATGAATGTTTTTTCCTTTTGTTTTTCCCCCTAAACAAGCATTGCTACATGTTCCTGAGATTACACTGTTTTCTTATCAGACTTAGTCTCTTGATTTATTTTGTAGCTTGATGTTCCAGAGATTGTTTTGAGTTTTCTCACAAGGCTATCAGCCTTCTGTGTTCAAGTTGTGATCATAAGGAGAATCGAGCACAGTTTTTTGTTGAATCATGAGAAATGAAGTATTATCTCAGCATCTTTCTTTTCTGATGTTTAATGGTGATCTTTTTTTCTTTTTTATTGGCACAGTTATGATATTGATGTTTTTGATTTGTTGTTGTTTACATATGATTATTGGTTATTTACAAGAGTGTAATTAGTTAGCCTTGCACACACATGTGCACTCACACACACTCACACACACATGAATATTATTGAGATTCAAACACACACACATACACACACACACACACACACACACACACACACACACATACATCACATAGTGTCTTTTAAGTCGGTTCTTCAATAAATGTGTTAAAAAAGGAGAGTTTTCTTCTGATTGTATGCATGAGCGTGGATACAGTGCTACGCATTTACCATCATATACGGTCTCTGGAAGCTAGAAGTATCAATCATCAGCAAAAGGGGCAGGGGTTGAAAACTACAAACAAAAAAACCCAAAAAGATAGGTGTCAGCAGTGTCTGATATGCTCCAGCACTGGAAAAAGGACAGTTGAATTACACTTACTTTAGCATGACCGACTGGTGCAGACTCAAGCAGGGGTCTCTCATTCCTGTCTTGTGTTAAATACTACTCCGCTCAGGCAGAGAAATCCAAAGAAGCTGGCGCTAGTGACCTCCCTTAGTATGTGTAACCTTTCTGTGTGCCTGTGCAGTGCCCTCTTTCAGCGACAAAGTATATTAGATTAAACATGATTTTAGGGGGAAAAGATTTTTTTCTGTGATAGTCCATTGATAAAGGTGGGGGTAACCCTGGTCATTCCTCCACAATCACACAGAAGTTGAACCAAGCACAAATAACAGATACGAATCTTCCCAAGTTTATATTGAATACATTTTGCCATTTTTCATCTGGAGAGACATTGTTGACAGTTTTCTTGTTCAGGTGGGTTTATCGTTGCTTTTTTTCTTTTTGGTTTTTTTCCCATTTGTTTTGTTTGTGGCTTCTTTTTAAAAACTCTTTTTGTTTAAGGTAGTGTTGCACCCACATGTGATTTTTTTTTTTTTTTTTTTTTTTTTTTTTATAGTACTTTTTTCCTACAATTTTCGTGGTTTGGGGATTATGCCATTTTCAACTACTTTTGATGTAATTCTGCTTTCTGTTACGTGTATTTAGCTTTTGATCAAGTCTCAAGGATGAAGCCAAAAGGTTATTTTACGGGTTGAAAATTTCTGGAAAGTTTTCAGAGACTGCAGCAAATCTTCTTGCTCAATGTGCACAACCGAGCTGTTGACATAACTTGCAATGAGAGAGAAAACGATGGAGAAAGAGAGTACAAAAATGGGGCAGTGTCATGTGTGACTGTTCCTGTCTCTTGCGACTAACACTAGAGGACTTTTCTTGAACTTAGAAATACAGTTTCATTGTTTCACTTAGCAATGTAGTTTGATTTTTGCTTGTTATGCATCTTGGATTTGCAATCTCCACAACAAAGGCTTTCCTTCACCTGAACATGTTTTCATGTTTAAAAAAAGAAGAAGAAAGGTTATAGTTGATGTACAGGCAATTACAGGTGATAAACGACCACTGGCTCCTGTTCTGTGTACCTGAATGTTTGTGTGGAATGAACTTTGTGTATGTGTGGCAGCAGCAAGAACATATAATTTTATCATACTTGTATAGGTTTACATTGTACTTGTAAAAAAAAAAAAAAAAAAAAAGTGTATGTATGTGTCATTTGGTGTTGCATATTGTATTGTGTTGTATTATTGTCAAAGCCAAACTGTATTTTTGGATTCAAACACTTGTTTTTTTGGCTGCCCAACCATTCTTCGTGTTTCAGTGGCATTACCGCCATGTCAGCCATTCAGAATTCATATCCACCAACACAACATTTAATCTCAGGGCTTCTCTCTCACCTCAAGTACTGGAACTCAATCTCTCCTGGTTTGCCTGTTTCATCCTTTCAGTCCCTTCAGTGCATACAAAACTCTGCAGCTGGATTGTCCTCAGAAACGAAATAATCTGAGCATATCATTGCCCTCAAGCAGTTTCTCCACTGGCTTCCTGCCTCACACAGAATTTGCCAATTGCTGCTATCAACAAATCTGCTCTTTCCTATCTCTGTGGCTGCTGTAGCCTCTGCAATTCATCAGGCTCTCAATGATCAGGTTCAAATCTACTCTTGTTACTATATTCTTAGGTTCAAACAGTCAACACTTGCCTGCCACTCTTTCTCGGTGTATGGACTTCAGGCTTTTATATAATACTACATTAAAGCACACACACATGCACACTCACCTTTAAAAAGTCAGAAAATAACCCAAAGAAAAAAGAAAATATTAGAGCTCTCACAAAATTAGTGAAGGTCATAAGGTCACACAGATAAAGGCCAAAATATCTGCAGGAAGGATGCACAGAATGAAATAGTGAGTTGGGTGATAGAGAGAGGGGAAGAGAGAAGAAAGTGAGCTAAGATGACTGGTCAGTGAGAGTTTCCATGCTTTTCAAGCTTCCAGCACCTCACGCACACACTGTACTGAGGGACATATATATATATATATTATAAATACATTTATATAATTTTTTTTTTTAAACAGAGACACAGAAACTGAGATGGTGGTGATCAAGACCTAGATGTAAAGAAAAGAGTCTTGTTCATCTCGCTCAGTGATAACTTCCATTCTCTTCATGCTCCCAGTGCTTCACAACACACACAGACTCACATACACACACAAACACACACACACAAAGGGAGAGAGAGAAAGAGATGGGAACAATACTCACTTTTCTCTACTTCTTGACATATAACTTTCTCTATTCCTCTCTCCGTCAATGCCTGATCAGTACATTGGGTTTATGCAAGGGTCTGGCATCTACTCCCTTTTTTAGTATATTTTTTTCTTATATACAGCAGATTTGGTGTAGCGTATAATTATGGATCAGTACGCATGCATTGACGCCTTGAAACTGAAAATCTCTCTCTTTATGTGTACACATATATGCAAACATGCACAATGGAGAGAGAGAGAGAGAGAAATTAATTTGATCACCCTGCTCAGTGACAAAGTCTGTACTTCTCAGTGCACAGAGAGAAGGGTGGAATGCCCGGTCAGTTATTAAGTGAAAATAAACAGCTTCACCTATTACATATAGCAACAGAAAAATTGTTTGAAGTAACTTAGTCACCATACACCTTTCCATCACCACAGTGAGGTGTTATGTTGTGGGGACTCATGATTACGCTCTGTTGGCATTCATGGCATCACATGCAAAAAAATGATAGTTATCACGCATACACAGAAGACCAAACGTGTAACATCTCATATTGTTCAGTATCCTGAAAACGATGTTACAAAAAAAGGAAATGTACTTGAAATACAAACATATGATTATGAATCAGAGATTAGCAATCTTATGTTTTTAAGTGTCGGGAACAAGCAAAATATGGTAGTGTTCAGTACTGTTGGTTCACACAGATAGCAGAAAGGCCGCAATACCTGTCATCATGGTTCCTGCACCACTGCCTGTGTAGTCTAAGCACACTGAAGGGGAATTGATGCAGCATCGTATTCACCACACCCCGAGGAAATAGAAGACTTATGTATTTTGCAGCTGCTCCTCTTACTGTTGCAGTTCAGTGTTTAGCCATTGCTGCTGACGAATCAGGTATCTGTGGTACACAAAGTCCATTTACTTCATTCATGTCATCAGCAGCTGCAATGAAACGCTGATTCTCGTACCCGACTAACAACACCTCATTTGCAGTATAAAGGCCAGCAAACGAAAAGAGGATGGATTAGCATAATCAAAATACATGAAAATGAGATTAAGAAGGCAAAGAAAGCCCATGAGAAGTAAACTTCGAACAACTAGAAGACAAAACCAAAGTACATTTGGAGATATGTCCAAGAAAGCTGAAACTGCAATGCAGACATAAGTGAACTGCATAAAGTGATGATGGTTTTGCCAAATCTGATTTAAGAAATTAAAAAAAGCTGAGACATTAAGTTCTTTGCTAGTGTTTTTTACAAATGAAAATATTTCCAATTTACCAGTACTGACTGAGTGCTCTACTAGTGTGTCGGTTTCTGAGATCAGGATAACTCTTAGCTGTTGAAAAATTGGCTTAGATGACTTGATGTCTTAAAGGCCCAGTGACCTGATAAAATGCCACCAAGAATGATAAAAGAGATAGCAAGAGGACGGCCATTCCCACTCCCATTGTAGTATAACAGGTCATTGGAATCTGGAATTGTTCATAAAGATTGGAAAAAAAAAGAAAGAAGAAGAAGAAAAAAAGAAGCTGACGCAACAGCAATATTTAAGAAAGGATCTAGATCTGAGGATACTACCTGTCAGTCAGTCTTGCAACACATGAAAGAATTTATAATCCTTTGTAACAGATGCCATTATTTACCACATAAATGTAAATGATTTGCATGTTAAGTGCTAACGTGGCTTCAGAAGCAAAAGATGTTGTGTCACGCAACTTTTGAAAGTGATGGAGGAGATAAACTAAATTACTTTGCGATAGTATATAATTTATCTAGACTTTTATAAAGCATTTGATAGTGCACCACACGAACTATTGTTGAGAAAATTAGAAGCATATGGTATAGTCGGTAGTTTACGCAAAATGTCAGGAGACATTTTAACAGGAAAAAGTCAAAAAGGCAACTAATAATGAGTACTCCTCAGAGGCTGATGTTTCTAGTGGAATCGCGCAAGGACGTATTTTAGGACTAGTGCTCTCCAATAAACGACCTTCCAGAGACTATAGAATAATCAAGTAAAAGTGTTGCCTATGATACCAAAATATATAATAAGGCATGCAACAGTAACATTTTGCAACAAGATTTAAAGAAATTCCTAGCTTTGACAGAGAAATGGAATTTGCATTATGATATTGACAAATGTAAAGCGATTGACGTTGGTAGAAAAAAATCCAAACATAGGCTATGCAACTAAATAATGGCACAAACACAGTATTTAATATATATATATATATATATATATATATATATATATATATATATATATATATGTGTGTGTGTGTGTGTGTGTGTGTGTGTGTGTGTGTGTGTGTGTGTGTGTGTATTTGAAGCTGAAAAAGACCCCAGAATCACCTTGATATAAATTTTTCGTTTGACCCGCATATTCCCAAATTACTGGAATAATGAAAGGTACTTTTACTTACCTTGACCGTGACACCTTTGTAAGATTATTCAAAGCTCTGGTGCGAACTCACTTGGAATATGGAAACTCTGTGCGGTGCCCTTATCTCAAGCGCCAATCTATTGCAGTCAAGAAGGTGCAAAGAAAAGCCATTAAGCTTGTAAAAGAATAGGGTAGGCATGGGTAGTTGCGAACTGCGTGTAACTGCGAACGATCCGTATACCGCCCCACTAAGAAGCGTTCTTAACGGTTGCATTTCAGAATTCAACACCTGCTTCGACCTTTTTCTAATACCTTTACAAGTACACATTTCAAAGAACCAGTCAAATGTCAGCTATTTCTGGCTATTTCCGCGCTATTTCTTCTCTTCGCGCACCACTGCCGACCAAGGTTACAAACGTACTCTCAAAATCCTAAAATCAACGGAAACAAGTTGTAGGACTTTGACACAGTTTACAATGGTTGATTAGATCGGATATGTTGAATGCGCATTACCAGTGCTGGGAGAATTCAAGAAAGCATACTGGTGACAGATCATAATGTCAGTTTTGACAGGAATCTGCAAAATAGTGTCGTTTGTAATTAGACCATAGGATATTTTGACGTGAGTCTATTTACGAACGATGCTGCAGTTACTGAGCACGCTCAAAAAGGGTGTGTTGTGTGCGGTGTGGGGTGTGTGTGTGTGTGTTTGTGTGCATGTGTGATCAAAACCAACAATACCACAGTCTGGTGCGATGTTCTAATAATATGTTGTGTCTAATGAGTTAAAGACCTTCTCCTGTTTAAATTGCCTGCATGTACCCAAAGCCATCGTTCGCAATTAGACTTGCTCGTTCGCATTTACCCTCAGGGACCCTTGCTATTTGAAACGTCGAAAAAACGTTGATAAGAATGAGCAGACGAACTTTTACTGGTGCAACCAATCGGAGAAAGCCTTCAAAGGTAAAATAACTACGTTTGACTATCCCACGACATGTTATCTACAGTACACACTTTGAGCTGGTTGCTTCGACTGGATCGTTCGCAGTTACCCATACCTACCCTGTAGTCACATGACTAACAATGATCGATTAAGTTATCTAAAGTTAAATTCCCATAAAGGTATAGAAGGATATGTGGGACTATTAAAAAAGCTTCGAAGATTGCTTTGCCCCAATCCTACTGCTACCACAATTTAGATAAAGATATATTTCTTAAACTTTATAAAGCATTGGTTAGATCACAAGTTGAAAATATGGTAATATTGTGTGGCACCCATACATCAACAGACAATCTATAGCTATAGAAAGGGTACAAAGAAGAGCAACTAAGTTATTAAAAGAATACAAATCTATGAGCTATGAACAGAGACTTATATACTTAAATCTGCATTCATTAAAGGGTAGAAGGCTAAGAGGAGATTTAATAGAAACTTACAAAATGTTAAATTGCTATAATGAAGCCAATGTGAATAATATTTTTAGAATGTCAGATTATGGGAGTACAAGAAATTCAATGATGAAAATTTGTGAAGAGCACTGTAACCTAAAGAAAAATTCATTAGCTAATAGAACTGCACTACTATTGAAAAAAAAAAAAACCAAAAAAACTTGCACAAAATACTAATGTGTTCAAAAATCTCCTTGACATGAACATCAATTTAAAAGAAAAATTTATTGATTTTGACGAGTAAATTAGAGTACATGTAAATGAAAACATATGTGTATCCCACAAACACAAGGAGACAGATATTGAACGGGACATGAAAATAATAATTAAAAAAAAAAAAAAAAAAAAAAAAAACGGCCGTGAGGCCTAGGCAGTCAAATGCCAGTCCCTACTACTACTACTACTACTACTAAAGTATATGGCTGAACGTCATTTCATGAAAGGAAAGTGGGCGATTTGGATGTCGTCATTGCGTGACGTCTAATAAACAAATACTGTCACCAAAAATCTGAAATGACGCGAAGCTGTCACGTCTCTCCACGACTGGCAAAGAACTGTGGACTTAACAAAAACAGTGTGAACTGATATTTAATTGATGTCTAGAATTCGGTGTTTCAAGAAACTGAATGCGGCAAAGCTGTGTAGAAACGATCTTCAAAATAACGAAAGGGGAACGGTTTAAACAGTGAGAGCATCGAAAATTCCAAGACAGCTACCTCCTTAGCTGAAACAACAACGAAATAGAGACGTAGTTTCCACGAAGCCACGAAACGGCGGGCCTTTCCTAGCACTGGCAGACTGATGTTTTTGACAGCTTATAAAAGCTGTCCACGGCGTGATATGCTAATCCTGAGTGGCCCACCGTACACGCCTGATGAGGATTATGTGCGTTGCTGTTGTCCTTGTATTCTTCACCGATCGTCATAGACTGCAACTGATACATGCAGGTGCTTTGAGGGTGTTCTCTCTCTCTCTCTCTTTCTCTCTCTGGCTTTGGCTGCTGTGTGAGTTTCTGTTTGTCTGTCAGTCTGTCTTTTTTTCCCCAATGAGGAGTCAGAGTATGCGAACTGTTCTACACAACATCTGCTTTAAAAAAAAAAAAAAAAAAAAGAAAAGAAAAGAAAAAAAGAAAGAAAGAAAAGAAGAAGAAGAAAAAAAGAGCAAATGTCTGATCCACTCATAAACCCAAAGCTCTTGGTCAAGGCCTTGAGAACCTGGTTTGCGGAACATAGAACTGCCGGTTCTTTCTGTCTGTCTGTCTGATTGTCTGTCTGCGCCCCCCCCCCTCTCGCGCCCCCCCTCCCCCATCTATCTATCCATCTATATATTGATCTCTCTCCCTCTCCCACTCTCTCCCTTTCTCCCCCCCCCTCTCCCTCTCTCTCACTCTGTCTCTGTGGTGTTTGTTTCCATTTGAAACTATAGTTTGTATTGTTCTGGTCATTGGAATGAGGTATTTGGGTGTAAATATTGATCTCTAGCCACAAATGAATTGTTTAGCGATATTTCTATGTGTCAAAGAGAAAGAGAGAGCGTGTATATGTATTTGTGTACGTGTGTATGTAAGAAAATTGAATCATTGATCATCCTTTCCTGTCGTGGTTCCTTTAATGTGCATCAAATCGAAAGTGGGAAAGAAGACAATGAAGAACAAAGGGTGTAAAATGTACTCCAAATCAGATGCATTACGTAACAAAGCATTGGACTGAAAGAAAATGGAACATTTTGTCGCATTAGGTTGTTGTTTTTTCTTAAGCCTTATACTAGATATATTCAATCATTTATTTAGCCGTCTATTTATATCATTGAATTCATCGCTTTTCGCCAAATCTGTTTTCAAGTACCCTTCAGATTCAATACACCAGAAGCTTTTCATCATAAGTTCCCTACCATATCACAAGCCCACCACATCATAAGCTCTCTTTAACATCCCTCTATGACGTCATGAAGTCTGTCAATAGTAAGCTCTTCATCATACCATATGCGATCGATCACATACGCTCTCCATCACATCATAAGCTGCAAATAAAACCACCTCCATCACGTCATAAGTTTTCCATGACATTATAAGTTCTCCATAACATCTACTCAATCACTTCATTAGTTCTCCATCATATGACTTTATAAGCTATCAAAAACATAAACCCCATCACATCATAAACTCTCAGTGACATCGACTCCATCACATCATACGCTCTCATTGACATCAAATCCATCATATCAAAACTTCTCCATGACATCCAACTCCATCAGATCATAAGTTCTCTATGACATCCAACTCTATCACAAGCTCTCCCTTATATCGTAAGCTGTCATTGACATCCAGCTGTCCATGATATCGCAAGCTCTCCATGGTAACCAGCTGTCTGTCATATAAGTTCTCTATCACATGACCTAGATACAGATTCCAAAGACTGTCCGTTGACTTTGATATCAGTGTTGATGCCGTTGATGTTAATCGCCATGGTAATTGTTTTTTCTGCACTGATTTCCATTCCGTATGCCCTGGAGGACATGTCAAGTCTTTCTGCTTCGTGAGAGTTCGGTCTCATTTCCTGCCAAGCCATCAATGTCATCAGCGAACCGAAGATTTGTTATAGTTCTGCCTCCAGTGGTGACGGTGCCCTCATGGTCTTCCAATGCATCCGACATGACACGTTCCAGGAACATGTTGAACAGTGTAGGGGATAGTATGCAACCGTGTCTGACTCGTACTGTTGTCCTGAACCAGTTTCCAATGGAACCGTTGTGGAGGACTCCACTGGTTTCCTTGTCGTATAGTTGTTAGATAATTTGGATGATATTGGGGCTGATGTATTTTTTCATAGTCGCACACAAAGCCTCATGCCACACTGTATCAAACGCTTTGCTGAAATCTACTAAAACATGGTTTTGAGGTTGCTGAGGTTGAAGATATTTCTCGCATATTATTTTCAGACTGAAAATCTGTTCTGTGGTGCTGGTAGGCCATTCTCATGTCTTCCAGAGTCGGTTACAAAGAGTTGTGAGTAATGTTGATTGTGTCTTCTACTCCTGCCTAGATGAGTCCTGTAGGTACATTGTCAATTCCAGCTGATTTTCCTTTCTCCAATGACTTTGCTGCTGCATCAACCTCTTCGCTAAGAACTGGCTGCTCTTCCTCCTTAGTTGCCGAAGCGCAATGGAGTATTGCTGGGTCGCCGATGGTTCTGTGGTTATAAAGTTCTGAACAGTACTCTGTCCATCTGTCAGTGATCTCTTTCTTTTCAGTGAGACATTTTCCAGCCTTGCTTCGAAAAGTGGGGACTTTGGCTTCATAAACTGTCCGTAAAATCAACTCCATCACATGGTAAGTTTTCAGTCACACGATAAGCTCTCCATACCTTCAACTCCATCACCCGACAAGCTCTCCATACCTGTCAACTCCATGCGGTCATAAGCTCTCCATAAAAATAAACTCCGTCACATCATAAGTTCTCCATCATATCCATCTGCATTGTAAGCTTTTCAGCACATCGTCAGATGTCAATGACGTCCAGCTCTTCGTGACATGGGCTCTTCATGATATCATATCAATGATGATTCCCGCAATAATCGGTCATATTCTAACGACACGCTTTCTGTCAACAACGACGACAATAATCACTCAACATGACTGTGCATTCAATGTCATTAACGTACGAGATCACTGCACGAAAGTGCACGAAAAAGTAATCGTGCATGACGTGATGACGGTGACGATCAGATGTGGGATGGTAGATGTGGATCTTTTGTTTGATGACAGGTCCTGGACGTCATCAGGCAAACCCAGATGCCCGATATGAGGCACCAGGGCCCTCACCCACTGGGCTACCTGACTGTAAGGACCCTTGTGGAACTGAGGAGAGTCTGCAGAAACCAGGACTAGAGACAGGCACCACATTGGGCACCTACAGCCATCTCTCTCATTCCACACCAAGACACTCCCCGGCAGGACGTTCTCAGAAAAGCATTTCCGACGATAACCGCCCACACCGAATTCCTCTTACGTCACAGACAAAGTCGAATAATACCAGTGACAGAAATTCTAACCACTCAGTTTTCGGTGATATTGATCGTTCTTATTCTGAGTTTGTGAAGAAAGAGACGACGGTTTTAAAGAAACTCACTCAGAAAACTGGCCATGGAAAAAGTGGGATTTTGGATTTACTTGAAAGGAAAACCCGTCTGCAGACCGCCCACTGGACTACCAAAGGGGAAAGGAGTGTTCTGCAGACCGATTCACGGCACAATGCTCGGACTAGAGAGCAACGTGCTTCCATGGAAATGAACAAGAATATGAAGCCGAGGAACAACTTGTCACTGCACCGATCTCGGCGGAATTCACTTAACACTGAGCATGAGAATGGAACAGGGAATGACGGGAATGACAATGGAACAGGGGATGACGACAATGGAACAGGAGATGACTTCAAAACAGACTCGCCCCCACCTTTGTACGACGACACCACAGAGTCCACCTCCCTTCTGGACGAGCCTACAGGATTCAAGAAAGTGGCATTGCTCGTCCTGTACACTTTTCCCGCAGGGATGTTCACGGGCTACGTGGCCATTGCCATCCTTTTCTACGTCCGCTACAAGCGGTTCCTGTGCTGCACTTCCAAGTGTGAGGAGATACTGGTCGCCTGCCTCTGTCTGTCAGATTATCCCAAGACGTTCCAAAATATCCCCAACCTGGTCCACCTGCAGATCAGTCAGCGTAGACCGGAACCATTTCAAGGAGACCATCCTGACATACAAAATTTGCGGAAGCAGTTTGAAGAGGACCAGCGCTTCTACCAGCTGTATGGGAAAGACCCCATGACAAACGAGGCGGTCGGGGACTTTGTGAAGTTCCACGATGACCCTGCCCTGAGCAAACAGGAATGGGGGAAGAAGCGGATGATGTGGTGGCTGGCCAACGACCGACGTCGCTCTCTGAAAGGCATATTCACAGAACCAGGGGGAACGCCAGAAAGCAGCATGTATGCTAGCGGTGAAAAGAAGTGGTCCGCCGACTTCACCAGTGTCAGCGAGCAACAGGGTACCTCATATAGGATCAGCACTACCAGCTTTTCCAGGGATTACGGAGTGGATGATGAAGCCAGCATGGCTTCCTCACAGGCAACAAGCGTCGACTCAGAGACAACGACCAATGCGTAAGACGACGGCCAAGATGTTGCTAACTGCCAACAGGGCAGATGTCACGGGACGAGAGTGCTTTGAACTAGTGAATGTGGAATGGGGGCGGGGGAAGTTTGAGAAAATGAAAAAGCACGGGAAGAGAGAGAGAGATAGAGAAAGAGAGAGAGAGAGAGAGTTCATTCTGCTCAGCCATCACTATTAATTCCCAAATGAAAAAAATCCCTGCCGACTTCATTGCTGTTTTAAGTCCGTTTCGTGGTCGCCTCAGTTGTTTCTCGATTTCAGAACTTGTCTTCTTGTGTCGCACACACCAACGACATAACTTCACTTGGTGACAGTGACTGACTTTGCCAAATGTCAGTTTTAGAGCATATGTGTGAGTGGGGTTAGGGAATGGGGGTGGTATGATGTCAGGAGAGAGAAAAGAAACCGTAGCCCAGTTCTGCGTCACTCAGTGGCGTGTATTGAACTCTTTCGAAACATTTGCATTAAACATTTGTTAGCAGTAGTTATCTATCATGCTAATTCTAAATGGTCAAGTGATGTCCATAAGGGAAAGCTTTGCTGCGAAAAAAAATTGCCGCACGAACGGCCTGCCGTTAAGCTCACGTGGTCTTCGGTCCCTGAGTCTAAATTAAAATCTCCAAAGTACAGCAATTAGCGTTGACTAATCACTGCGCCATTGCGGTGCTGTGCTATTAAACTCATGGAGGTTAGTATGTTGACGCCATTTTCTAATGCAGTAACTGAGAGTTTGAAGCTTTGATTGTTCCACCAGTCGCGAAATAGACCAGTCTGAGGTCAAGGTCGAACTCTGAGCTAAACAGTTTGATTGGTCCATCATCGCTAGCGTTGATCGTCAATGGGGCAAAGGTGGGTTCAAATGCAAGTAAACAGGTAGAACGATTGTTCAGCGCATGGTGGTGTGTCCATCGAGATCGATGATGACCATCGTTGTCATCCAGATGGGGGGATGGGGGGATGGGGGGGAGGGTGGTGGTGGGGGGTGGGGGGAAGGATGCTCATGAATCTATCTGTGAGTGCGCAGATGGCTGAATAGTCCCAATCTGCGCACGAAATGTTCGCTGACAGTTGGGGCAGACAAAGACAAGGCATATCATTGTCAGGGAGCTTGTTTGCCCGTGACTTTCTGGCCTGCCCTCTTCTGTACAGCTGTAGCAGTCCTGTTGGCCTCGCACAACCTGGCGCCTTTGTGCACAGCAGCGCGCCATTTGTCACGGTCCACTGCAGATTCCTCCCAGGAGTCAGGGTTGATATCAAACGCTTTCAGAGAGACTTTCAGAGTATCTCTGAAGCGCTTCTTCTGACCTCCGTGTGATCTCTTCCCTTGTTGCAGCTCGCCATAGAAGAGCCTTTTGGGCAGCCGATGGTCTGGCATACGCGCCACGTGTCCAGCCCAGCGAAGCTGGGACTGCATCAGGATGGTGAAGATGCTGGGAAGGGTGGCTTTTGCGAGCACTCTGTGTCTGGGGGTCTTGTCTTGCCACTTGAGGTTCAGTAGCTTCCTGAGGCATGTTGTGTGGAAGTGGTTCAGCTTCTTGGCATGTCGTTGGTACACTGTCCAAGTTTCGCAGGCGTACAGTAATGGGGGGGAGAATACTGCCCCTTTTAGAAAACCCTTTTGCTTGGTCTCAAGAAATAAGCCCCCTTTTGTTCCCAAAATTTGGGAATTTAACTAAAAACCCAAAAAATTCGCCTTTTTTTTTTGCAAAACCTGGAAAGTTCACTTAAATTTTTCGTCGATGGTCCCCCATTTTTGTGACAGTGGGGGCGCCAAGGGATTTTAACCCCCCTTTCCAAACCCCACTGAGTCCCTCGACCGGGTTTCCCTTTGTGAAATTTTGGGGTCAAAGTAGGGGGTTTCCCCGGGGCCCCCCGGCTGATGGGAACTTCCCGTTTTTCCCCCCGTGCGATGGTAAGGGGCCCAAAATTCCTGCTTGGGGAGTGGCAAAAAATTTTTCGAAAAACTGAGTTTTCATGTTTACTTCCCAACCGCGGGGAGGGCACAATCAACAGCAAAACAAAAAGCTCTGTTGGGTGTCCTTTATACCCTTTGTTTTTTTCTTGAAGCCTTCTGAGGTTAAAACACTTGCCATCTGTTCGGTACTTTTGGGGCCCAAACCCCCAAAATTTGCCATCTCTGAAGGCAAACAGAAAACATTGCAGAAACATTTTGGGTGAAAAAGCGTTTGGGGGCCAGGACCCAGCCTTGCCCTTTAAAAAACCATTTGGACAAACAAAAGGGGGCAATGTTCCAAACCATTTTTTCCCCGGACCGACCCCGCATGGCCCTTTATGGAATTTGGCTGGAAACCCAAAGGAAAAAAAATTTCCGAGGGGGATCCTACTTGGGGCCCTGATCCCCCCACAGTCCCCCCCTCCCACTCACGGGGTCGAAAGGGCCTTTTTTTGAAAGGGCCCACATAGGGGGAGAACAGATCCCGCATTTTCTCCTGACATTTCTCTTTCATTTTGCCTTTCAACAAACACCATTTCAGGGGTTTTCCCCCGCCTTTCCGGAAAACCACATTGGCTCCCAGGCAAATTACCTTGGTCAAGGGGTTTCGGTTTAGGCGGGTTTTAATTTGGTCCCGGCAATTAAACTTTCCTGCATGGAGACAAGGGAAAAGCCCCCCCAAGGGTTAAACCCCCATTGGGCCCCCCCTTTCCGGGTTTTCCCCCCCTTTTTTGCTTGTAAAAAGTGAAAAGATAGATTCCCCTTTGAAATCCTTTGGGGGGTCCCTCCCCCCCCCTTTTTTCCCCCAATAAATGGGAAAGTGAAAGGGGCCCCTTTTCCCTTCAGCACCCGGGGCCCCCATCCTTGTAAACCCTGCTGGTAAAGGGGGCTGAGGGCCCGGGGGCTTTGGCCCCGGATAACAACGGAAATTTTTCTTTCTGGGTCCCCAAAAGTTTTGGCGGATCGTCCATGCTTTGTTTTATGGGGACCCTTTTGGGGGGACGGTCTAAGGGGGGTTTTTTTATCAAATTTTTGGAGAAGGGCGAAAAACAATGGGTTTAAAGTGGCCCGCCCCCTCGTTCGAAATGTTTTTCTCCTTCCGGGGATCAAGGTTTTTCCCTCAGCAAAAAGAGGAGGGGGGTGAAACCGAGGAATGGGGGGGGGCCGTAGGAAATTCCCTTTTTAAAGGATCAAAGAACCTCCCTTTATATCCGGGTTTTCCGCAGCATAAACCCCTTTGGGTTCTCAAACACTTTGTTTCCCCCTCCCGGGCCCCTTAAAAAACCGCAAACTGGCTTTAACTTTTTTTGCTGAAAAGTCCTGGCCCCGGGTGGCATTTTATTAAAGCATCCCTTTTTTTGAAGGGGGAAAAATTTTGGGGGTTTCTCAGGTTGGGGTCCTTTGGGGGGTGGGCGGGGGGGCGGCGTTTTCCCCCTTTTTTCCAAAGAAATCCCTTTATTTCCAAACACAGTTTTTTTTCAAAAAACCAGTTTTTTGTGCTTTTTTTCTGGTTCCCTTGGGGCCCCCCGGGTCTCTGAACTGTACTATAGAAATTTCCCCGGGGGCCCCCCCCAAAACCAGGTTCCATTCCATCAAACTTCCCCCCCAAAAAATGGTTTTCCAAAAGTAAGGCGGATTCCAAAACGATTTTTCCAGCAAGCTCCACAAAGGACTGTTTGATGGTGATGCTTTTTCAGCTTAGCGATGTTGAGCCGTTTTTGGAGCCTTCTGGCCTTGGGGGCGTCTCTTGGTTGGATTCGAATATTCAACTTCGAGACTACAAGACGATGGTCTGTCCAACACCTCGGCGCCGCACATGGTCTTTGTTACAACGTACAGCTTGCCTATCCCCTTTTCCTGACGATGACATATCGATGAGATGCCAATGCTTTGAGCGAGGGTGCATCCATGACGTCCTGTTACGGGTGGGGAGGCAGAAAACTGTGTTGGTTATCAGCAGTTCGTGCTCTGCACAGGTCTGAAGCAAAAGCAATCCATTTGGGTTGCGTGGCCCACACCGTGCTTTCAATCACTTCCATCCCAGGAGATGTAGTCAGAGCCAACTCTAGCAATTGAAGTCCCCAAGAATGATGAGCTGTTCTGCTTTAGGGATGGCAGCAATGACAGAGTGAAGGTCCTCGTAGAACTTCGCCTTCACTTCATCCGGGTTGGTCATGGTTGGGGGCTAGGCACGACAATGGTGAGGTGCTTCTGCCAGATGCCAGTGGGAGTTTCATGGTCATAAGCCTATCGTGGGCTCCCTTTGGGATTCCAGCTAGCTTGCTGACAAGTGCTGTTTTTACTGCAAAACCAACGCCAGCCTCACGTCGCTCTTCGCTTCCTCGTCCTCTCCAGAGAAGGTGTAACCAGATCCCCGTTCACAGAGCTCGCCTTCGCCTGCAAGCCGAGTCTCACTCAAGGCTGCGATGTCGATGTTGTATCTGGCGAGTTCGGATGCAACTAGTGCTGTTCTCCTTTGGGGTCTGTCCGCATTATCTCTGTCCAGGAGAGTCCTTATGTTCCAAGCACCAATGGTGAGAGGAACGAACCTTGTTTATTTTTCTTTTTCTTTCTCTTTGTTTCGACCGCTGATGTAGGTCCCCGCCAGCCGCGGTATGCTGGCCAGGGTGATATGGAGCAGGCAATTTTTTAGGGCACCTTTTCTAGCCCCTTCCTCATGCCAGGGAGGTGAGCAGTGCATTCCTAAAGAGGGCTGCTCAGACGCTCAGACGGCTGCCGAGCTCCATCGCTGCTCCTGTCGACGAAGAACGACCCTATGGCCTGAGCCGCCTGCGTGCAGGTCTGCGGCTGCGACTTGCCAGTGTACCCACACCTGTCGATTCGTCGCCTCAGCCTGTCGCCACAGGACTTGGGGGTGATGAATGAAGGATGAAAGGTCAATTTGGATGACTGATAGACTTGCGCGATGAGTTTGTTTAAAGTGAAGAGAGTTTGCGCAACGTCAACCTCACTCTCCGTCCGGGTCCAACCATTTCCAGTGCAAGAACTAAGTCGAGACGACTGGAGGATGAGCACGGATGCAGTGGATGACCAAGATATCCTTTCGGTGTCTCATCTTGTCTCTCTGCACTCCACAGTGCGTTGCCTGTAATCGCCTTCCTCTCCGTTGAACCGATAGGTATCATCCGCAGATTTCTGCGGATCCAGACTTCGCATACATGGGTAGACACACCCCGGAGGCCAACTGCGTGGTGGCATGCACACAGCACAGTGGAGCTAGATGGCCGTCGGTGGCTCTCCCGAGCCGACGCCCTTTTATGGATCTCCATAAGGGTGTCTAGCACACCCGCCTCACCAGTCCCAGAAGGAGCGGTGGAGAGTGCCGGTTTAGTCGTCGGCAACCCGACCCTGAACAGGTTGTACTGGATTACAGGTTACCAGTAGCAGATCTAATGACCTGACCTGACACCGCTTCAGCGCATTACACACACACACACACACACACAGAGGAAGAGATTCTAGCTCAACCGGCAGCTCGCCCTCTCTGAAGTGAGACTCTTTTGTTGTACGCTGAAGAAGAAAGGAATAAAACATTCTGGTGAATGAAATGAAATGTAACAAAACCATTCAGACAGGATCAATGTAATAACTTCTTCTTCTTCTCCCATATCTCTGTGCACACAGAGTCATTGGGGAGCTGCACAGCCAGGTCTGTCGGTAGTGTGTCAGAGCCTGGGTCTCTGTGCAGAACTGTGATGTGCACACACAGAAAGTTAGAGGACCTCCGACGAAACTAGCAAAAGGGTTTGCCACGGACTGGATAAAAGCATTCGACCAGGAGGACCCGGAATCTTTATTTTTATCATTCTTTTCTTTTATCATTATTATTATTATTATCCTTCTTTTTTTTTTTACCCCCTTCATGGGTGGTGGTCTAGGTGGGAGTCTTTTGAATGAGACGACAAACCGATGGACTCTGTGCACCAAGCACGTGTTGTACGTAAAAAGACATCACGGCAACAAAGAGAGTGGTCCCTTGTTTATAAAACGCACAAACAAACAGACGAGACAACAAAATGGTTAAAAGCAAAAGAAATAAACACCCATACATTGCCCCCCCCCCTCCCCCATACAGACAGGAAAGGAGTGAGGAAAAAATAAGACGTTGCACTTTAGCGACTCCCCTCCTCTGGATAAGGAGCCCGAATCCCGCACTGGAAAGTGATTGTATACAATACAATAATAAAATACACGATACATGCAACAATACAACACAACATCATATAATACAACACAGTACAATATAATGCAACATAAAACAATACAACACAATATGATACAATGTAACATAACACAATACGATACATTATCCAAAGCAGTGCAACATAAATTGATATAGCAACAACAACAACAAATTATATATATATATGTGTGTGTGTATATATATATATATATATATATATATATATATATATATATATCATACTCCAACAGTGCGATACAGTACAACACAACACCATATGATACAATGCAACACCATGCAATGCAATGCAATATGATTTGATCCAGCTAAATAACAACAGAAAGAAATCCATCGTGATCTGGATCGGCTCGAGCTCGGATACAATGTTGGGCACAGCGCTGCAGCCGTCCCTTTCAATTTCTTTCTCCTGCTTGAAACGTACCTGCTACTGGAGGCAGTTCAACTGACACGGTTCATAACGACAATTTGTTAGCGTTTCATTTAATTCTGTTTTGTCGTTGATGTTAAAACACTGAAGTGCAAGTACTTTTTTTTTTTTGGTATCATATCTCGACCCAGGTTGGTTTTGGTTGGGTATCTCTCAGCCTCCAGTGAACTAGTCACACCTCAACAGCAACGTCTTCCTCGCCATTGTCTGTGGACCCAAAGGTCACCTGACGTTGGATAATCAATAGATTTATGAGTTCGTCCTACATGGAATAGTTAGTGCACAAAACAGACTTTGCTAGCTGAGGGGAAGAGGGGTTCGAGTTCAAGAGTGTCATTAACTACTTGAAGTTCCGAGAGAATGCCCCCCGTGGGGATGCTGGGGGTCTTTAAGTATAAATAGCATCTCCGTCTTCTGGAAATTATGTGTTAGAAATTTCCTCTTTTTTATCACTCTCTATGTTTCTGCCTCTTTTTTTTTTCTTTCTTCAATGTTGTATCATTTTCCTGCCTCCCCAATCCATTCCCCTTTCTGGTTTTTTTTCAAGCACGCCTTGATGTTTTGTTTTCTCTTTTCCGCAGTCTATGATGTACTATCTGTGTTGTTTTGCTCTGGCGATTAGGTAGTGAGATGTAAACACTGATATGGGCACTAGCTGCCCATTCTGCAGTGATATATGCCTATATGGCTTCTTTTTTTTTTAAATGTATTTTTGTTTCGCTTTGAAGAATTTGTTTTTGTTTTGTTTTTTTCCCTTTTTTACGATTTTTTTGTAATCTGGGGATGATAAATTTTGCGGAATGGCCGGCGTCCTCAGCATGGCCTAGTCTTATTTGCCATAAGGAGCTTGTTGGTTGGGATACACTGTCATGAACTGTGTTTTGTGGGTTTGTTTTTGTGTGGTTGTTTTTTGTGTGCAATTGTGACAGTTTTGTGTTGACGCGGTTGAGAATTTGTATGGTTTGACAGTCCTGATATGGCCCTGTGCGGTCGGCTGGAATATAAGCAACACTGAAGAACAAGATCAGTTCCGAGAGAACGATAGTTTCTCTTTCATTATCTTATCTCCTTTGCAAAAGCAGTTGGAGATAGCTACCATTCTGGCAATTGGATTGCGGAATACAAGCCGAGCAAGGACGTCCTCTGGGGAATTCGTTTCGTTTTGTTTTGCCGTTTACTTCTCTGGTCTGTTAGTTCTGGATCTTCTATCTTTCGTCTCTTTCTCTTCATGATTTCTTCTTTAAAATATCAACAACAACAACAACAACAAATTTTTTTTTCATTTTTCTTTTCCTCATCCTGTTCATTTACTTTTTTGTTTTCTGATTACATGTGAATGAATATTTCATGCTGGCTGTTTAAGATGACTGTCGACTTGTCATTTATGTAAATAAAATCTTGTTTAAAGTTAGCACATATCCAAACGTCCTTCTCCCTGACCCTCTCTTTCTCTCTTTCTGCCTGTCTGTCCCTGTCTCTTTCTCTCTTGTTAATTGATTTGATGCAGGCGAGCCCGCGCGCGTGTGTGTGTTTGTGTGGAGAGAGAGAGAGAGAGAGAGGTGGAAGGGGCGGGGGGAGGTAGTAACGTTTTGTATTGATGTATTACTCTTCGTCACAATAGATTTCTGTGTGTGAAATTCGGGCTGCTCTCCCCAGGGATAACGCGTCGCTACACTACATTCCCTTTCCCCCATCTTAGTATTCTGCCTGCAAGTGTATTTGTTTTTCTATCATCAAAGTTAATCTATCTGCAGAATTTTGCCAGGGACAACCCTTTCAGTTGTTACCATGGGTTCTTTTTACGTGCGCTGACAACTTGTTACACACGGGACCTCGGTTTATTGTCTTATCCGAATGACTAGCGTCCAGACCACCACTCAACGTCCAGTGGAGGGGGGGAATACAATCGATTATGGGATTTGATCCCGTGCGCTCAGATTCTCTTGTTCTCAAGGCGGACATGTTACCACTAGGCCACTATTCCACATAGCTTTGGGGTTTGACAGGCCCACGAAACTGAAAAAAACTCTGAGAGGATCGAATCCTCAACACTCGTCTGGATTCCCTTTGTGTCGTCCGGATTCCGAATTCCCTTGGTGCATGAGCAGCGAACGGCAACGCCAATGTCACCAATCCATTATTTGTGTCGACAATGAATAACTTGCTGCGCTGTTTCGAGCAGAATCGATGTCCATGAAGTATTGTATTGTACCGTACCGTTCCGTACTGTACTGTACAACACTGTTTGGTGCTGTATTACTCTTTTGTCACAACACATTTCTACGTGTGAAATTCGGAATGCTTACCCCAGGGAGATCGCGTCGCAACAGTGCAGCGCCACCATTTATTATGTTCTTTTTCTGCTTGCAAGCATATTTGTTTTCCTACCCAAGTGGACTCTTCTACACATTTTTGCCAGGGACAACAATACTGTGGTTCTTTTACGTACGCACAGTGCATGCTGCTCACCGAACGTCGATTTATCGTCTCGTTTGAATGACTTGCTCCAGGTCTGGTGGCGGGGGGGTTGAAATACTGCCGAGTGTTGGATGCGCTGAGGTTCGCTTCCCAGCTGTACTCGTAACAGCTAAGCCACCACAACAACATCATCACCCACACCATCAGTAGCCTCTTCCGATTGATCATTTGTCATTAAACTGTGTAGTCACAATCAGTTTTCAGAGTTCAGCTATAAACAATGATAATGTATGACCACAGCGACAGTTTTTTTTGTTTTGTTTTTTGGTCGAACAAGAATGCTTTCGACGTAGCTGATAAGATAGGTACCGTCAGATTTAGTGTCATGTAGTGCACCATGTCTAACTGGTGTAAATTAGGCCTGACGGTTTGAATCTTTCGGACAAATTTCACGCCTGACGCTGAATCAAGCAGCATCTTACAAAATATGTCCAGTCTGTGACCCTTTATTTCCTCTGCTTCAGTGACAGTTTTTTTGTAATGCCTAGATCCTTGTCTCAGTCGTTAGTCCATTGTATTGCTGTGAGCACGTTTTCTATGGCAACATTCGTGGGAGGGAGTGGGTGATCGTTTGTCATGTAGAAAGTATTCACGTTAATTCCTTGTTCCACCATTCTGTTGATGGTTCGAGGCAGGCAGTCTGGTAAAACTACCTCATACAAGTCACTATTACCACCATCACCCACACAAAAAGAGCCGGTCAGTGCTATTCCTCATAACTTTTCGTGCACGCATCCATTCACTCTCTCCCTGTTAAATCACTTATCTGCCCATAACACATAAACACACACGCACGCGAACGCACACACACACACATACGCACACTCGCGGCGCGCGCACGAGGTCTCGTGTTTATCACGCACGTAGCGCACGAAAACGTACCACGCAAATAAAGGAGTTGTTTCTGACATAATTCATCAGAAAAAAACCCGTTTTGAAAGGAAAACAATACACCGGCAGACTGAGAAAAGCAACAACAAACAAACATGGGTAGCGCTGCACTGTAGCGACGCGCTCTACCTGGGGAGTGCAGCCCAAATTTCGCACAGAGAACTCTGTTGTGACGAAAGATTAACACTCACACACCCACACCCTTTGCCCTCTTACACTTCCACCCACCCTACCACACACACACATCCCAACCTTCCTGCAGCCCCCAACACCCCCACCCCCATACAGAGACGAACACTGCACAGCGATGAGAAGTTGTGGCAGTTTTTGTTGTTGTCTTTTTTCTCTTCACCATTGCTCACCTTGTCCTATTTCCTCCAGTTGTTCTCCACATTTACAATGAAAATTTGCTTCAAAAAGCAGTTCTCCATTCCCACACACCAGCCCCGTCTTCTCCCTTCTCTCCCCTTAACTCAACCTCCCGTCTTCAACCATTGCAACACATCAGTGAACACTGACACAAACCAGCTAAGCGTCAACAAGAAATAACACGTTATGCATAATATCTATACAACAGAAATGTATAAATATATGTCTGCACGCGACACATCCGGACAACCCACTGCGCTGTGAATACCGAGTTTGTGCGGATTTAAATAAAAATGAGAGAGAAAAAAAGTGGGAAAACAGGTTTGGTTGAAAAGGACTGACTCCGCCTGCGAAAGGGTGTCGTCTGCTTTGCTTGAAAGGGCGCAGACGGGTCAACACCAGAAGTGGAGCAGTGAGGAACCGAATTGTATGTATGCTATCATATGATATCATCTTATATTTGGTCGCTGTACCTGTACATTTATTGTTTTCTGTATTGACGAAAATGTCCGTCCTTGTCTCTCCAGCAAGCTCTCTCTCTCTCTTTTAACTATGAAGGACAAAAGAACTGGTGTGATTTTTCTCTCTTCAGAATTAACTCACGCAATGCAATTGGGGAACAAGAAAAACGCGTACGATTTATTGATAACAATTCGTTTTAAAAATGAATTTCAAGATGATATCTTGCTCGTTTCTACGCACGCTTGCGCGCACGCGTTTATGAGAGTGTGTGCGTGCTTGAATTTCTTTTGTGTGTGTTTTTTGTTTTGTTTTGTTTTTGTTTGTTTGTTTTTTGTCGGGGGATGTGGAGAGAAGGGTGTGAAAACGGAAAAATGAATATTGTAATGAACACATGTCTGGAGGTCTTCACTGCGGAAAGGATATTTGAACGTTCCCTCTGTGTCTCTGTCCGTCTGTCTGTCACTCTGTGTGTGTGTGTGTGTGTGTGTGTGTGTGTGTGTGTAAGCTTCATTCGCTTTAACACGTATTTTGAACACTGGGAAACTGTGCTGTCCAATGTCAAATGTTGTCCAGCAAAATGTGGAAAAACAAACAAACTTGGCTTCCGCAACAGGTGCGTGCGTGCGTGCGTGCGTGTGTGTGTGTGAGTGAGTGAGTGCGTGCGTGCGTGCGTGCATGCGTGTGTATGTGTTGTCAGTGAATGATGTACGCACGTGTATGTCATAGTGAGCGTTTGTGTGTCCGCTCGAGCATTGATGATGGTGGAGAGGGGAGGGGGTTGGGGGAGGCGCTCGTGTGATATACTTTGTATGAGCATGACAGAAAATGGAGGGTATGAGCTTGGGAGGATGGCGGTGTTTGAAAAGTGTGCGCACACACACACACACACACACCACGCACCGCACACCACACACCAGCCTAATTTGGTGTTGCTAAGGTGGGAGGAGGGACTCTTACCACGGCAGCTGTTGCAGTCTCCCTCGCTGATTTCCTTTACCAGTCCTCCGTTACCTACACCCCACTTCCTCACTCACGCCCACCCACCTCCAATCGTCCTCCCTGTTTCCGACTGTCACTTTTAAGTCTTTGTGCGTGTAGGTGCTGTTTCTGCACACACCCCCTCCCCTCCCCACACACACACACACTCTCTCTCTCTCTCTCCCTTTCTCATTTTTTTCACATGCTGGTTGTCTGTGTATATGTATGTCTGTGTTCTTGGAGTCGATGTATATACCTACATAATATTATTATTTTCTCTGGCTTTTCCGCACCCCCTTTCTTCTTCTTAAGTTGTGGGAGGCGGGTGGGGAGGATGACCGAGTTGTGTTTTAGTGCACATGTATGACACGCTGTGACGTTTTATAGTTGTGTCCAATGTTTTTTTGGCGTTATAGGATAAGATTGAGACATAATTATTGACACGTGGATTTATTAACAAATGAACACAACCAATTAGTTTTGCTGACATAACAAGTGTGCCGGTATTTTAACGTACAAAACATCTTTTGTAAAGTCATCTGCCTAACAAAGCTTGGATTACGACACTGCCAAGCTGCCAAAACTCGTGCCGTGCGCACGTAATGACCTTCTTGCATGCATTTGGATTCCAAAGCATCAGGTGGGAAGATGAATTATACAGTGGATATTTATTGGTAATTGTTACGAGAAGACGAAGTGCGAAGATAATCATTAGTAACTGTCACAAGGACATTTTGGTCATTAAGAATTAGTCAGACGTTCATTAATTAATTTCGAAATAAATGCAGTGTCATTCATTCTCCTAGTATCTGATTCATGCAAGTGATACCAAACGTGTTTTCTGTCGACATGATAGTTTTAGCGTGACCAATCCAGTTTTTGTTTTCGTGCTTCATGTTGATGTGGCACACACACACACACACACACACACACACACACACAGAGTCATTAGGTTGGGAGCTTTGTACAAATGCTGTTGCCGTCCCACCCACGCTAATTACCATGACAACAGTTCACTGGTCAATACTTCTTTGTGTCAGTAGTTTCTAATCCCCCTCCCCCCACCGCCCACCCACTCCCACCCCTCTCTCCTCTCTCTCTCATTCAGTGTCTGTCTCTTTGTCTTTGTCAGCCACTTTGTCCCTCTTCCTCTCTCTTCAATTCAAAGAGAGAGAGTGTGTGTGTGTGTGTCTGTGTCTATGTGTGTGTCTCTGCCCCCCCCCCCCCATCCCTTCCCCAACCCCCCTCCTCCAGCCCCCGATCTCTATCCTGCTTCCACAGTAAATCATCTGCAATCCAGAGTCAGATTTAAAATGTGCTTCAAAAAGAACATGACAGAAAATTTAGCTGGCATGCCCATTATGTGAATTTCAAGTAGAAGATAACACCCGTTTGATACTTCAATGTTCGAAGTATCAAGGATGAAGAGAACGGTAGAGACATTCCCATTCCAAGTACCATAACTGTCCACAGGACCAACGCCTCGACCACACCACCCTTCACGGAGAAAGACCACAGCAATGAACAACTTGACCTTAAGGGTAGATTGCTAACAGGTCAGTTATCAACAGATTAATTGAACCAATCAAACAAACCCAATCGGCTGACCCGTATATACTAATTACCTAAATAATTAATCAGCTGATGAAGATACTGTGTCCGTGAGCCTCAAGGAGAAGGAAGAACGCTGCCGACGACCAAATTAACTTGCCGTCCCGTCATGAATATGTCAGGGACGCGGGCAGGCTTGATCCATATTGGCCACATCATCCCACTGGTTCTTGTAAGGCCAGAATTTTGGTTCTTTTCCGATCTGGGTAGTAACATTTTCTCTGCATTTACAGGACAGGTTCTGTTCGTTTTGTAGCGTCGTCAGTGTGGGGTTAGCGTATTCTTTATGAGATGAGTGAATGAAATTGAAGTGAATGCAAAGTGGACGGGAAAAGATTGGAAATGAGCGTGATCTGTAGACTGTCCATTATTGGGACATATTTATTGGTGTTAGGTGTCTGGTGCTAGGTGTATGGTACACTTGGACGATGGAAGATTTTTTGGAGCAGGGTCGGCTTATTTGGTAAAGACGAGATGCGTTGACGAGTCTCTGAAAAGCTTGACACGTATATTCATTGGTAAGCAAGTTGGGCTTCGTGTGTGAATTTACAAAGTTTCAAAGATATTAGTTTACTTATCCCCTTCTGGGTATTTGGAAGACACAACAAAAACGTACGCTCGTTCAGTTCACTGTAAACAAAACAATAACCAACAAAAACAAGTATATATTAAAGAAACCAAACAAACCAACAACAACAACAACAAAAATTATAAACACACAACACAAACCGCATACACAACCCACAAACAAAACAGTGTTTAAAACGACAAACCATAATAAACAGTGTGTATCATAATTTAATGTTATAGCTAATTCGTCATCATTGTTTTGGAAGCTGTGGTGTTGGGCCTCCACCCCCACCCCCACCCCCTCCCCTCCCCAACGCCCCACCTCCTTCCCCTACAACCACTACCGTTGGTTGCTCGTGATGTGGTGTTGTGTGGTGTGTGCAGCGTGATGTGTGCATCGACCCGAGCTATTGATCTCCATCCTTTCACCCCCACCCCTCCCTCCGGGCCTTAACCCTTACCCTCCCTATCCCCCACGCCCTACTCGCCTCTCACACCTCTGTCTCTCTCGCTTGCTCGACACGCTGCTGACAACGCTGCCTCTCCTTCTCCCTTCCCCAACGCCCCCGTTCCCCTGTCGCCTTCCTTCATTACCGTTGTATGGTAAAGTTTCCAGCATCAAAACAAAACAAAACAACAACAAAAACAACAACAACAACAACAAAAAACAACATGATCCACAACAACAACAACAAAAAAACATGATCGAAAAGACTGTCCATGCAGGCCGGTAGATTTCTGCCTTTTGCGGAGATGAACCCGAGAATTGAATTTCACACACTGACTGCTGGGTAGTACGCGCGCGCTCGCACACACACACACACACACGCGCGCGCGCGCGCGCACGCACACACACACGTGCGCGTGCGCGCGCACACACATACATACACGTACGCACGCACGCACCACCCGATCCCCCCACCCCCCACGCACTATCACACTTTTTCTTCCGCTTTCGAGACGTTACTAAGGTTACTAATTTTTATCAATAAGACGAAGACGAAGAAGCGCTTACGAAGAAAAACACTCTTTTGACACTAAAAATGTCACTATCCAAATGGTCATCATCATTATCATCAAAATAATGATGATAATAACCGGCTTTTCACTCTCCCTCTCCCTTTTTCCCGAAGTCTCGTGCAAAGCTGTATGGCAGTTATCTATTATACCCCCCACGGTTGTGCCCGAACAAGTCTTGTCAGTGTACAGACATTCACAGACACGGTTTTATATCGACACTGAGTTCGCTTCACTCACACTCCGTCAGTAGTCCGTCAGTCAGCCGTCTACAACACAACACAGCCACACAGTGTACGATCCTTCCGCCCCTCTCACTGCTCCACCCCCTCGCTGCAAGTTCGCCGCCCCGGCACGGTTTCTCTCTCTCTCTCTCTTTTCTGTCTGTGTCAGTTTTGCGGTTCGGAGCATTTTGTCAGTTCAGTCCTTCGTGTGTGCGCAACTGGACACGCCCTTGTCGCTTTGCTGCTGGTCAGAACGACACCTTGCTTTTGCCCCGGTACAAAGTTCTTCTATAGATTTCTCAGGTGAGAACGTGTGGACGATGTTGATGATCATTTTGGGAGTGTTTGTTTGTTTGTTTGTTTTTTTTTTTGTTTTTTTGTTTTGTTTCCTCCTCCTTCATTTTAAAATCTTTGTTGTAGTTGTTGTTGTTGGTGGTGGTTTTTGGTGGTTGCAGTGGTGTTTTTTGGTCGTGGTGGTCGTGGGATGAGGGGCAGTGTCAGGTATAAGACTGATTGATCAATATGGATGACTTATATAGCACCTAGCCTCAGCCAGAGACCAAGCTCTAAGCGGGAGTCATTTGCACGACAGGCTGCCTACCTGGCTAGTGCCTGCCGATTGAGAGCTGCTTTTTGGCGCTCATCGTTCGTTCACTGTGTCATTCAGTCAGGCTTCAGTCAAGCACACACACACACACACACACACACAGAGGTGGCATAGTTGCTAGAAAAATTGTACGATTAGCTAAGTCAGATTGAATATTCTAGGATTGAATCTCCGAATGTAACTGTGTGTGTGTGTGTTTGTGTGTGTGTGTGTGTATGTGTGTGTCTGTGTGCGCGCGCGCGTACGAGCGTGCGTGCGTGCGTGAGTGTGTGTGTTGTGTGTGGGGGTTGGCCCGGATGAGGAGACTGACTTGGCAGTTGGCTTTGACATGCTTGGCTGGGGCCGGTGCAACAGTGCAGGGCAAGGTCTGACACGCCCGATGAACATGCAAATCAGAGGAGTCGTGTTTTGTTGTTGTTTTTCTTTCTCCCCCCCCCCCTCTCCCCCCGAGTCCTCCTCTCCTCTCTGTCTCTCCCTCTCTTCCCCCTTCCCCCCTTTCCCCTCCCCCTCCCTGGTGTGATGATTTTGGACAACTGAGGAATAACCCACCGAACGCTGACAATGATAACAGGACCTTTAACGTGCATATTTGATCTGCGTGCGCATACACACGAAGGGGGTTCAGACACTAGCAGGTCTGTACATATGTTGACATGGGAGATCGGAAAAATTTTTCTACCCTTTACCCGCGAAGCGCCGTTACCGAGATTCGAACCCGGGACCCTCAGATTGAAAGTCCAACGCTTTAACTACTCGGCTGTTGCGCCAATCAGAATCCTCTATGCACTGGTATGTTCCATCTTCCTGAGTGCATGCGCGACATGGAAAGAAGAAATCAAGCCACGGAAATGTTTTATCGCACGATACTTAACTTTTTTAAAATTTATTTTTTGTTATTGACTCACTTGTGTAAACAAAGTGAGTCTATGTTTTAACCCGGTGTTCGGTTGTCTGTGTGTGTGTGTGTGTGTGTGTCCGTGTGTCTGTGTGTCCGTGGTAAACTTTAACATTGACATTTTCTCTGCAAATACTTTGTCAGTTGACACCACATTAGGCATAAAAATAGGAAAAATTCAGTTCTTTCCAGTCATCTTGTTTAAAACAATATTGCACCTCTGGGATGGGCACAAAAAAATTTAAAAAAGAAGCCTAATTATATGCAAACTGCATTTACTGTTATATTTATATTTTTTGTATTCTCTAAACTTGGCACTTTGACCTCTTATTCTGACACAACAACAGGAGGAGTCATTATCATTTTTTGTTCAAACAGGAACTTCTTTTGCTAAGCATGGAATTTTTATTTATTTTGCAAACGTTTTGGTGCATATAGTAAAGAAGGGAAATTACTCTGTAATTAATGCTAGGGGACGTAATTTATCACAAGTGAGTCTTGAAGGCCTTGCCTCTCTTGTTTTATATTATTATTATTATCATTATTATTATTATTATTACTATTATTACTATTATTATTATTAATTAATTAATTTTTTAAAATTTATTTATTTCTCAAGGCCTGACTGCGTTGGGTTACGCTGCTGGTCAGGCATGTGCTTGGCAGATGTGGTGTAGCGTATGTGGATTTGACCGAACGCAATGACGCCTCCTTGAGCTGCTGATACTGATACTGATACTAATACTTAACATCAGATACACTGATCACATCACCAATGGAAAAGTGCGCTGAACCATCAGGCAAGACACTGGACCTTACGAAGACCTGCTGACATCAGTTAAGAAAAGAAAGCTAGGCTGGTGTGACCACGTAACAAGCTCCAGAGGCCTTGATAAAACAATCCTCGAAGTGAAAGTTGAAGGAGGGGGACAAAAAAACAAAACAAAACAAAAAAATCCCGATGGACTGAAAGCACATGGACAGGAAAACCATCTGCAGAGATCCAGGCTTTGACACACAAGCGACAGACACAGGAGAAATCTGACGAACAGTTCATCCGAACGGCGCCCCAATGACTCTTCACTGAGGCAAGGAAAGAAGAAGAAGGAGGAGGAGAGGCTCAAAATGTCTGGAGTTATGAGTAGGTCAGGCATCCGATCCCTTTTTCTGTCTTTTAAAACAGACGTGGTGTAGAGTATATGGATCAGTCCGCACACCTCCTGGAAACGAACAAACCAGGAACTTCTGTAGATAAGTGCCTAAGCATACATGCATGCATGTGTTGAATAACCTTGCGAGACATAGTTTGGAACGGCAAAGTCAGTTCTGAAAGGTTTTACCTATACTGTAAACATGTTTTTAGCAATGCCATGTCACCAAACTTAACCGTCCAGCTGGAGCTAAAAATTTCGAATACGTAAAAAAAAAGAAAAAAGAAAAAGAACGAAAAATAAGTCGTTTTTGTGTATTTTGACAAACTTACCACACCCACCTATTGTTGGTTCTGCTTTGTACATCGAGTCTTACCAAGACAAGCACACCGATTTACTCATTTGTCACACACGTTTGTCACACAATTATCCAGATTACCAGTAATTGTCAAGACACTTTCCGTGGCAGTAAGAACTTAAAATGGATTTTTTCCCGTTTCTTTGGAAACCAAACAGTTTGATTATGTTTGGCATTGTGCTTTCTTTCTTTCTTTCTTTCATTTTATTCAATTGTACAATCTACATAGAATCGGGACTTTGAAATTTTCATTGAAAAAATGACTTATTTTTCAGCGACATATTTCACATCCATACATCAGAAATAGGGAAATCATCTTTCCGAATCGATACATGTAACCTGACACGCGAGTATATTTTATTTGCTCAACAGTTCGCATGAATGCAGCCCCAATGGAGTCTTGTCTTTTGGATATCTTATTTACCGCCGGTGTCCTAACACGAAAGCAAAACACACACACACACACACACACACACACACACACACTCACACACACACCCTCTCTCTCTCTCCCTCTCTCAACTCTCTCTCTCCCTCTCTCTCCCCCCCTCTCTCTCAACTCTCCCCCTCCCTCTCTCTCCCTCTCTTCAGCTCTTTTCCCCATCCATCCCTGCCCTCCCACAACATATTCATTCAACTCTCCGCCAAACAGACACATTGCGCGCGCGTGCACGCTATATGAATATGTAGATAGATCGCTAGGTAGTCATGAACGTCAGATCTAAATATTCAGAGCGTGAACAGAACGTGTGAGTGAGTGATCAGCCTCTGTCTGTCTGTCTGTGCCGGTCTTTCTCTCTCAGTCTCTCTGTCACACACGTACACACACACGAGCGCGCACATATGCACTCAGGCACGCGCGCGCGCGCACACACACACACACACACACACACACACACACACACACACACACACACAACACAACACAACACAACACAACGCAGAGCAGAGGAGTATGGGTGTGGGGGGGCACAGGGAATGTCAAACAGCAGACGTAGGAGGACTTCATTGTGTGAACACCACACGTCTGAAAGCTTCTCAGTGGTCTCACTGATCCGTCTTGATCGTGCGAAAGCTCGTCGCTTTTCAA
This sequence comes from Babylonia areolata, assembly GCF_041734735.1. Classification (NCBI taxonomy): domain Eukaryota; kingdom Metazoa; phylum Mollusca; class Gastropoda; order Neogastropoda; family Buccinidae; genus Babylonia; species Babylonia areolata. The sequence continues at coordinate 30,907,135 of NC_134883.1, forward strand.
AAACATTTTTTTAACACGTTGAAACCTCTGCCACTCACTGTTCTCAGTCTGTTCCTCTTCCTCCCCACCTTTCTCTGTGTCTGTCCCTGTCTTTCTATCCCTGTCTGTCTGTCTCTCCCCCCCTTCTCTCTCTCTTTGTTAACCATGTTTTTTTTTAGACAGAAGGTTCCCAGATTTTAGGCCAAGAGGAAACTGTTTTTCCGCGTGTTTGTGTGTGTGTGTGTGTGTGTGTGTGTGTGTGTGTGTGTGTGTGTGTTTGCTGTCCGTCTGTCTGTCTGTCTGTCTGTCTCGCTGTGTCTGTCTGTCTGTCTGTCTGCCTGCCTCTCTCTCTCTCTCTTTGTCGAAGCGTCTCTTTCTCCGTCTCTCTCCCATTCCACTGTCTGTCTGTCTCCTTCCCCCATCTCCTCTCTCCCTCCCTCCCTCCCTCCCCTACACCTGTCCGTCATTGTTGTACCTGTCTGTCTGTCTGTCTGCATGTCTGTCTGCCTCTCTCTTCCCCCCACCCTTCTTTCCCCCCTCTTCCCTCA
>NC_134883.1:30910161-30912661 GCF_041734735.1 Babylonia areolata
ATCCTGAAACGGGAACCAGTGCACGAGCACGATTATCAAGCTGAACGGAAGACCAATATGAATACTCGCTGCATACAGACGCACGACTCACGCATACACGCCACTTTGGAAACACGCATGCACACACACACACACACTTACACACACACACACACACACACACACACACACATACACATACACACACACACATACACATACACATACACACACAACACACACGCACACACAATCACGTTACGGTAACGCCCAATCAGGACTACACACGCAAGGAATGTGTCTGATTCATACCCAAATAAAGACAACACCCACTCAAAATTATTTTTATTTATTTATTATTATTATTTTATTTTTTTTAAGGAAATTAAATGGTGGTAGCTTATAAAGCAGCGGAGCACACATGGCCATATCAGAGCAGGAATATAATAATATTTAAAAAAAAAAAATAAAAAAAAGCACAAAAAAACAAAAACAAAAAAAAAACCGAAAAAAAACAAAAACAAAAACAAAAAAACCCCACACACACCAAAAAAACAAAAAACGAACTAAATGTTCGTCACGAAGAACTTGGCAACAAAAAAACGAAAATAGAAAAAACAAGAAAGAAGAAAAATTGATGTATAGGCAAAAGTACAGTCATACACACAAACCTAAGACATAATCTAATGTGGATCATTCCAGCAGATTTTTTGCCATTGGATTTATGAAGAAAAAAAGCCCAACTAATGTGAACTTAACCATACTACAGGTTACATAACACACACACACACACACACACACCACACACACACACACACACACACACACACAGACTGAAAAAAAAAGTATGGAAAAAAAAAGTGCGCGTGAGCTCGTGTTTGTGTTAGTGTGTGTGTCTGTGTGTGTGTCTGTGCACGCGCAGATGAATGCCGCCGCGCATGAGTGCATAAATTAGTGCATGTATATTATTGAAAACAATACGACTTTCAGGAAAAGAAAAAGCTGAACGCTATTACTTTGATGTGTTGCTGACCTGTGCCTTACATTATCTGTACATCCTCCCGCCCCCGCCATTCCACAACCCTTTCTTCCCACCCCCTCATTTTTTTAATGTCCTCTATACTCATCAATCTTATGTAAATAACCCACTATGCCCCCCCACCCCCATCCCCACGTCACCCTCCCCCCCCAAACCCCCCGTCACCCACTTAACATTATAGCAGCTGTATATTATCAACTTGGGTATGTGGATGTCCATACCTCTCTTTCCCTTTCTCCCCCCCCCCCTCTCTCTCTCTCTCTCTGTCTCTCTCCTCTCCCTCTGTCTCTCCAATGAAAATGATTGCTCCCCTCCTCAGAATGGGTGTGTTAATATTGCAGCTGTATATATAAACTTGGGTATGTGGATGTCCATCTCGCTCTCTTTCTCTCTCTTTCTGTCCAATGAAAATGATTGCTCCCCTCCTCAAAATGGGTGTGTTATTATTGCAAATAGGAGAAAGGTTTCGTGGGTGTGTTATGATTTGATTTGTTAGACACTGTGACCAACGTCCTCTCTTTTCTTGTGTGTGTGAGTGTGTGTGTGTGTGTGTGTGTGTGTGTGTGTGTTAAGACAGCAATGCCGGGATACTTGTGCAAAAAAAAAAAAAAAAAAAAAGAAAGAAAGAAAAAAAAGTGAATGTGTGTACATGTGTGTGGGTGAGGGAGACTTCGGCAGCATTGGCTGTTTACCAACCACACCCTTCCTCTTAAAGTCTCTGTCGCAATATTTGTACTTGGGTCTATATTTGTGTCTGTCTTTCTGTGTTTGACCATCTGTCTATCTCTGTGTGTGGCTCTCTGTCTTATTGCCTGTCTCTCTGTCTGTGTGTCTGTCTGTCTGTGTGTCTGTCTGTCTTCCTCTCTCAGGGCATATGCAGCCCCTTCCCCTACTTGTCCCCATGTGAATGGGCTAAAACGAGCCTGACCACAACAAATCATTTGTATTCATAATCTCTCATATTTTACCACAAAACCCTCCGCCCACTTGCCGGCGATCTTTCTAGTTGTTTGTTTGTTTTCCCCCCCTTTTTTTTCTTATTCGTGTTGGTCCTTCATCTCATTTATCTATATATAGTTCAGCCGAAAAGGAAGTTGAAAACTGCTTTTGAAAAACTGGGAGAGCATGGGTGGAAAGAAATCTCACGGGGAGAGATTAAAAGAGGAGGAGGAGGAGGAGGAGGTGTGTGTGTGTGTGTGTGTGTGTGTGTGTGTGTGTGTGTGTGTGTGTCTGTGTGTCTGTCTGTCTGTCTGTGTCCCCATACAAACCTGTTTCTTATTCTGTTTTCACGCTGACGGGGTAACAACAACAAAAACAACAACAAAAAGACAGCAAAAAAGCAAAAACCCCCAGCGTCTGTGAATGTAGCATGGCGAGTGACCTCTTTAGCTGAGGTGTATCCTGCTTCGGCAGGTTTTTATTTATTTAATTTTTTTTTTAATGCAAATAATTCTTCAAGGTGGAGTAACTCTGAACCGTACG
>NC_134883.1:30917661-30925161 GCF_041734735.1 Babylonia areolata
ACAAGTGTAGCAAGAGTTAATGTTCTCGCTAATTGTGTGTTGCCAGTTTGTTTAACCCTCTCTCTCTGTGTTTCTGTCTGTCTGTCTGTCTGTCTGTCTGTCTGTCTCTCTCTCTCTTCCCTAACACCCAGAAGAGTCAAAGGAATGAACTCGTTACTGTTTCATTGTCATTGTCATAACACCCCTGCTCTTCTTTCGATCCCAGTTTATTGGTAAGAAATGCGTGCAGCCAGCGGTGGCCTAGCGGTTAAATGCCCCAGTAGGAACTAGTACCCACTGGTTCAGGTTCAAGTCATGCACGAACCTTCGATGCATGATGTGCATGCTAATCTTTCGGATCATTCGATAGACCGACTGAGATCCCGAATGCAGCATATGCTTAGCGACCGTGAAAGAACCCACGGCAACAAGACAGTTTTCCCCAGTAAAACTGTTGGAAAATCCGCTTTGATAGCAAAACACATGCACTCTAGAATAAAGAGGAAAGAAAGAGTAGCAGCAGTAAGAAAAATGCAATAAAGATACGGCAATATAGTAAGACTCCGAACGAGTGAAATAGACCTTCATGTCTGTTTGCCTGTCTCTGTGTCTGTCTGTCTATATGTCTCTCTCTCTCTCCCACACTCTCTCATCCCCCCTACTCTCTCTCTCTTTCTCTCTTTCTGTTTCTGTCTTTCTCCCACACTCTATGTTCCCCTCTCTCTCTCCCCTCTGTCTCTTTCTGCACGTGCGTGTGTGTTATAGCACACAGTCAATACATAACCACTTTGAGGAAACGCTCAATTGATTATAGTTATACTTTTTATTCCTGAACACGTGTGCCACTACAAACGATGTAATGATGATGATCATGATGGTAATGGTAATGATCATTGTGCGCGTGTGTGTTCGTGTTAGTTTATGTGTGCGTGCGTGTGTGCTTACGTACTTGCGAGTGAGTGTGGTGTGTGTGTGTGTGTGTGTGTGTGTGTGCGCGCGCGCGCGCGTGCGTGCAGGCGTGCGTATGCACACTTATGTTAATATACACGCGTGTGTGGTGTGCACAAGTTCCCTGAACGTGGCCCATTCTTTTCTGTTTTTTAGAATTCTTATTCTGTTTCAATCAGTTGCCAAATAACCTTTCTTGTTTTTGATTTATGTTTCAATGTATTTACTTCTTTTTTTTAAATACTATATATTTTCAATACATTTGCTGATTTGTTTATTTTGTTCATTGTGTTATATCATTTTAGTTAAATATTCCGTACATACGTATGGAATGCGCTCAAAGCCTGACCAGCGGGTTGGCTGTATGCATCGGTCAGTGATCTGCTGCCCTACCCTTTTTTTATTTTATTATTTTAAGGAAATGTGGTGCAGCGCTTATGGATCAGTCCGCACGCTTTGACGCATCCTTCAAACTAGAAATGGAACCGAAGAAAAAAATATGTTGAATAATCATGGCCATGTTCGATGACACATTGATGATTATCGCTTCGTCAAGTCTCCACAGTCCGCCTTTTCAGGTCTGGCCTTAAAACCCACCTCTTCCCAAAATAGCCTCCCTTCCCTGCCTCTTCCTTGTCTTCAGTTTCTCCAGTTTTAGAGTTATGCATGGGTGTGAATGACTGGTGCGAAAGCGCTTTGATTTGTCTCTGCACAAGATTCAGCGCTATATAAATACCATTATTATTATTATTATTATTATTATTATTATTTATTATGATTATGCCCATGTTCGATGCCACGTTGATGATTATGGCTATGTTCATTGATACATTGATAATTATGACCATGTTCGACGATACGTTGATAGTTATGGCCAGGTGGGGTTATGGCCATGTTCGACGATACGTTGATGATTATGGCCATGTTCGACGATACGTTGATAATTATGACCATGTTCGACGATACGTTGATAATTATGACCATGTTCGACGATACGTTGATAATTATGACCATGTTAAAAAATGCGTTGATAGTTATGACCATGTTCGATGATACGTTGATAATTATGGCCATTTTCGACGATACGTTGATGATTATGACCATGTTCGACGATACGTTGATAATTATGGCCATGTTCGACGATACGTTGATAGTTATGACCATGTTCGACGATACGTTGATAATTATGGCCATGTTCGACGATACGTTGATAGTTATGACCATGTTCGAAGATACGTTAATGATTATGGCCATGTTCGACGATACGTTAATGATTATGGCCAAGTTCGACGATACGTTGATAATTATGGCCATGTTCGACGATACGTTGATAGTTATGACCATGTTCGAAGATACGTTAATGATTATGGCCATGTTCGACGATACGTTGATAGTTATGGCCATGTTCGACGATACGTTAATGATTATGGTGGAGTGATGGCCTAGAGGTAACATGTCCGCGTAGGAAGCAAGAAAATCTGAGCGCGCTGGTTCGAATCACGGCTCAGCCGCCGATATTTTGTCCCTCTCCACTAGACCTTGAGTGGTGGTCTGGACGCTAGTCATTCGGATGAGACGATAAACCGAGGTCCCGTGTGCATCATGCACTTAGCGCACGTTAAAGAACCCACGGCAACAAAAGGGTTGTTCCTGGCAAAATTCTGTAGAAAAAAAATCCACTTCGATAGGAAAAACAAATAAAACTGCACGCAGGAAAAAATAATGTAGTATAGCGACGCGCTCTCCCGGGGGAGAGCAGCCCGAATTTCACACAGAGAAATCTGTTGTGATAAAAAAAAAAAAGAAATACAAATACAAATTATGGCCATGTTCGATGATACGTTGATAATTATGGCCATGTTCGATGAGACGTTGATAATTATGACTATGTTCGATTATACAGTGTACCTATCGTTGTTACCACATGGAGTGTTTTTACATCTGTGTGTTTTTTTTTTTCAGACCTACAAGGACAAAGAATCGGACAAGCTGTTGTATGACATTCATTTCTGGATCGGGGAGAAAAGCACTCAGGTATGTTATTGTCGAAGGAAAGGAAGGGGAGAACGAAGAAAAGAAAGGTGGAAGAAAGGAACGAAGGAAGTAAGGAAGGAAGAGTTGGGGGGAGGGGGGAGGAAAGAAGGGGTGAAAGAAAGAGAACAAGGAAGAAAAGCAAACGGATGAGGGAAATTGTTGTAATTTTATCATCGAGTAAGGAAGACGGAAGGGAAATTTTCCTTGTGCGGGCCCGTGGTTATGTGCGTGAGCTGAATGTTAAAATTTCAGGAATCTCTCTCGATCTCCCTCTCCCACCCGCCACGTCTCCCAACATCTCTCCCCCACACCCCTCTGCTCTTCCCTCCTCTTTTCTCACCCTCCTCTCCTCTCACCGTCTTCTCCCCTGTTTGAATTGAACCTATCAGTGTCTTCAACCTGTGAAATTGTTAGAAACCTTTCTCAGAGTGCGTTAGGAACCTTTGTTTGTATTTATGTAAAGCTTCCAAATTCCGAGAAACCACTACGTATATGAGAATATTGATATTTCTGCATTCTGCTTCGAAGCGAGGGCTAGTCTACGTTTGGGACTGATGTTATATATTCAAATATGTTGTATTATGGTGTTTTCATTGATTATATCACGTACACACACTCAAACACAACACGAACACACACAACACCCCCCATCCCCTCACACATCACACACACACATACACACACACACACACACACACATAAAACAACACACACATACACATACAACTCCCCACACCCCTACACCCTCACACAACACACACACACACACACACACACACACACACACATACACACACACACACAGACACACAGACACACACACACACACACACACACACACACACACACACACACATACACATACCCCCCTCTCGCCCTCCACCACATACACACACACATTGAATCCCTCTAACCTCTCCATTCCTCTACACACACACACACACACACACACACATACATACACATACACGTACAACCCCTACACCCCCACACAACACACACACACACCCCCCAAAAAAAAAACCCACACACATACACACAAACACAAACGCACAAATCACACACACACACACACACACACACAAACACAAACGCACAAATCACACACACACATACACACACACACATACACAGACACTCAGACATAGACTGACAGACAGACAGACAGACACAAACACACACACACACGCGCGCGCACTGCCCCCCCCCCCCCCCCCCCCATACACACACACATGACAACCCCCCGATCCTCACCCCACCCCACACACACATCGAGTTCCTCTAAACTCTCCATTGTTACCCCCCTCACCCCCTCCACACAAACAAGAACAACATCATCTTTTCCACACCACACCCCCCCCCCATACACACACACACAACATCCCCCGCCCCCACTCACACCCCCACCTCCCCCCACCCAACACAGATCGAGTCCCTCTAACCTCAGAATTACTCCACACACATACAGGACGAGTACGGGACGGCGGCCTACAAGACAGTGGAACTGGACACCTTGCTGGATGACATCCCTGTGCAGCACAGGGAGGTGCAGGCTCACGAGAGTGAGCTGTTCAGGTCCTACTTCTCCACCATCTCGTGAGTGGTGCATTTTCTGTTGTATTGTGTTGTGTTGTGTTACCCCCGAAAGTGGAGTATGGCTGCCTACATGGCGGGGTTAAAAACGGCCATACACGTAAAAGCCCTCTTGTATACATTCGAGTGAACGTGGGAGTTGCAGCCTACGAACGCAGAAGAAGAAGAAGAAGTTGTATTGTGTTGCTATTGTGTTGTGTTGTGTTGTATTGTGTTGCTGTTGTGTTGCGTTGTATTGTGTTGCTGTTGTGTTGTGTTGCTGTTGTGTTGTGTTGTATTGTGTTGTGTTGTATTGTATTGTGTTGCTGTTGTGTTGTATTGTGCTCTGTTCTGTTGTATTGCATTGTGTTGCATTGTATTGCCTACTTCTCCACCATCTCGTGAGTGGTGCATTCTGTGTTGTGTTGTATTATGTTGTGTTGCTATTGTGTTGTGTTGTGTTCTTTTGTACTGTATTGTATTGCTCACGAGAGTGAGCTGTTCAGGTCCTACTTGTCCACCATCTCGTGAGTGGTGCATTCTGTATATTGTTGTATTGTATTGTGTTGCATGGTATTGCCTACTTCTCCACCATCTCGTGAGTGTGTTGTGTGTTGTTGTTTTGTGTTTTTGTTTTGTGTTGTGTTGTGTTGTATTGCATTGTGTTTGTGTTGTGTTGTATTGCTCACGAGAGTGACCTGTTCAGGTCCTACTTGTCCACCATCTCGTGAGTGGTGCATTCTGTGTTGCGTTGTGTTGCTGTTGTGTTGTGTTGTATTGTATTGTGTTGTATTGTATTGCTCACGAGAGTGAGCTGTTCAGGTCCTACTTGTCCACCATCTCGTGAGTGGTGCATTCTGTGTTGCGTTGTGTTGCGTTGTGTTGTGTTGCTGTTGTGTTGTGTTGTATTGTATTGTTTTGTACTGTGTTGCTGTTGTGTTGTGTTGTATTGTATTGTGTTGCTGTTGTGTTGTGTTGTGTGTATTGTATTGTATTGCTCACGAGAGTGAGCTGTTCAGGTCCTACTTGTCCACAATTTCGTGAGTGGTGCATTCTGTGTTGCGTTGTGTTGCGTTGTGTTGTGTTGCTGTTGTGTTGTGTTGTATTGTATTGTTTTGTACTGTGTTGCTGTTGTGTTGTGTTGTATTGTACTGTGTTGCTGTTGTGTTGTGTTGTATTGTATTGTGTTGTATTGTATTGCTCACGAGAGTGAGCTGTTCAGGTCCTACTTGTCCACCATCTCGTGAGTGGTGCATTCTGTGTTGCGTTGTATTTCTCTTTTTTTGTCACAACAGATTTCTCTATGTGAAATTCGGGCTACTCTCCCCAGGGAGAGCGCGTCGCTACCCTACAGCGTCATCTTTTTTTTGTGTATTTTTTCTTGCGTGCACTTTTACTTGTTTTTCCTATCGAAGTGGATTTTTCTACAGAATTTTGCCAGGAACAACCCTTTTGTTGCCGTGGGTTCTTTTACGTGCGCTAAGTGCAAGCTGCACAGGGGACCTCGGTTTATCGTCTCATCCGAATGACTAGCGTCCAGACCACCACTCAAGGTCTAATGGAGAGTGGGAAAATATCGGCGGCTCAGCCGTGGTTTGAACCAGCACGCTCAGATTCTCTCGCTTCCTAGGCGAACGTGTTACCTCTAGGCCATCACTCCACTAGTGTTGTGTTGTGTTGTGTTGTGTTGTGTTGTTCACGAGAATGAGCTGTTCAGTACTTATGAGTGGTGTATTTTGTATTGTGTTGTGTTGTGTTGGTGTATTTTGTAACGTGTTGTGTTGTGTTGTGTTGTGTTGTATTGTATTGTATTGTGCTGCTCGCGAGAATGAGCTGTTCAGGTCCACCTCTTCCACCATCCATAGTGTATTCTGTATTATGTTGGTGATGATGTTGATAATGATGATGGTGATTATACCGACGCCGACGACGGTGATGATAATGACGCTAACGACGACGACGATTATGACGGGTTAAGACGACGACGACGACGACGATGATGATGATTATGATGATGATGCTAGCGACTACGACGATGATCATGATAATAATGAAGATGATGATGATGACGACGACGGTGATGATGATGATGATGATGATGATGATGATGATGATGAATGCCCGAACACACAGGTACCTCAAAGGGGGCGCCGCCTCTGGCTTTAAACATGTGGAAACCAGGGTCTACAAGCCCCGTCTTTTCCGGGTCTTCAAACAGGGCAAGATCACAGAAGCCACTCAGGTGTGTGTCCATGTGTGTGTGTGTAGGGGAGCAGGGGGGTGGGTGCGGGGGTGGGGGGGACGTTGGAGGTGGTGGTGTGCGTGTGTGGGGTGGGGGGTTCGGGGGGGCGAGGGGTAAATTACCAAAACGGTGATACACGTAAAATGTTACATTTCTGTCTGAGCATGTATGATGTGTGCGTGCCTGAAATCTGACTGAATGATACAGCTCTACCCAGGCAGGCGCAGCCTGTTGTGCAACTGATCCCGAGTTTGCAAATCCGCTTAGTGCTTGGTCTCCGACCGAGGATGGGCGCTATATAAGTATCCATATTACAAAATCAAATCAACATAGTATAGTGAATAGTTTTGGTCAGTAAATAATGATTTATAAATTTAGAGGTCAGGGGTCAAGGTTACATCAGTCTGTGTGTTTGTTGTGTCTTTTTTGCCAGGTGATAATGCTTTGCAGTGTTTGATTGTTCTTTCTCATAATTGTTATCACCTTATTGTTATTTGCTTATTTATCATCATTGTTGTCTTATTTATTTATTATTATTATTATTATTATTATTATTACTACTACTACCTTTTTTCATATTGTAACTATTATTTATTTATTTATTTATCTATTTATGTATTTATTTACTTATTTATGTACGCTTATCTATAATTTATTCACTTTTTTTTTTTTTTCTCAAGGCCTGACTAAGCGCGTTGGGCTACGCCGCTGGTCAGGCATCTGCT
>NC_134883.1:30930161-30942661 GCF_041734735.1 Babylonia areolata
AATCCGCGGTAAAGGAGACGTAGCTATCGCCGCAATCACATTGCAACATTTAGCAGTTTTCTCTGGATCTAGATAGATGTACAAGTTTAGTTACACCCGCCGGGAATTGTACGACACGGTCGATTCAATTTCTCTTTTATGTTCATTCTAGTTTTATAGTTTTAAAGTTGATATGAAAATTGAATATTTTGTTAAACTAATAACATGTAGAGCCAAGTACAAGTACTTCTGAACGTCGTATGAAGTGAAAAGGACTTTGTTTTGAGAAAGTCAAGACGAAATTTTTACGTTTCATCAAGGGTATTAACTCTCATGGTTTATTATTTTTAACTGTGAATTCCGACTGATTTTGTTGATATTATTATGGCAGTTAACGGTCTCCTTCTCCACCTTTCCATCACATGTTATCGTGTATTGTCCATTGAATATAGGATTGAACGGGCAGGTCAACAACATGAAACAAAATGGCGTCCTTCGAGCTCGCTAGAAATATGAGCATGCGCTTTGAATATGTATAAATATGTGTACGCAATTTGCCCATGACCTTCAGGGCTCAGCCAGTAGATCTATAAAGTCCACTCGTAGTATTGATTTTAGTATTTTCCGAAAAAGACCACTTGGGCGAATGAACATAGCGAAAGCCCTGTACACTGAGAGTAAAACACACAAGCTTTTTATGTATTGAATATAATTTCAAAATGTAATGTTTGAGATGAGAAAGATCAGTTCAAAGCAAATTAACCCCCGAGCATTAATTACAGATTAATTTCCCCTTTTTTTTTACTATCTGCAGCAAAGACATGCACCAGAAATATAACTTCCATGCTTAGCAAAAGAAGTTCCTGTTTGAACAAAAAATGATAAAAATGACTGCTCTTGTTGTTGTGTCAGAATATCAGATCAAAGTGCCAAGTTTAGAGAATAAAAAAAAAATATAAATATAACAGTAAATTCAGTTTGCATATAATTTGGTTTCTTTATATATATATATATATTTTTTTTTTTGTGCCCATCCCAGAGGTGCAATATTGTCTTAAACAAGATGACTGGAAAGAAATGAATTTGTCCTATTTTTATGCCAAATTTGGTGTCAACTAACAAAGTATTTGCAGAGAAATTGGCAATGTTAAAGTTTTCCACGGACACACAGAGAGACAACCGAACACTGGGTTAAAACATAGGCTCACTTTGTTTACACGAGTGAGTCAAAAATACTTAGTTTTCGGATGCATTTCAGATAACTGTTATTTTAAAAAGAAATAGTGTAACTCATGATATTATTATTATCGTTGGTTTTGTTGTTTCTATTGTTCATAGTTGCTATTAGTATTATCGCTGGATTTGTTGTTATTGTTTATAGTAACTACTGTTAGTATCATATTTTTGACTCACTTGTGTAAGCAAAGTGAGTCTATGTTTTAACCCGGTGTTCGGTTGTCTGTGTGTGTGTGTCTGTGTCTGTGTGTCCGTGCTAAACTTTAACATTGACATTTTCTCTGCAAATATTTTGTCAGTTGACACCAAATTAGGAATAAAAATGGGAAAAATTCAGTTCTTTCCAGTCATCTTGTTTAAAACAATATTGCACCTCTGGGATGGGCACAAAAAAATAAATAATGAAGCCTAATTATATGCAAACTGCATTTACTGTTATATCAATATTTTATGTATTCTCTAAACTTGGCACTTTGATCTGATATTCAGACCTAACAACAAGAGCAGTCATTAATATCATTTTTTGTTCAAACAAGAACTTCTGTTGCTAAGCATGGAAGTTTTATTTATTATGCAAACGTTTTGGTGCAGATAGTAAAAAAGGGAAATTACTCCGTAATTAATGCTAGGGGACTTAATTTGCTTTAAACTGATCTTTCTCATCTCAAACATTACATTTTGAAATTATACTCAATACATAAAAAAGCTTGTGTGTTTTACTCTCGGTCACAAGTGAGTCTTGAAGGCCTTGCCTCTCTTGTTTGTTGTTGTTTTTACTGTAAACTGCTGTTACTATCATCGTCGGTTTTGTTGTTGTTGGCTTTATTGTTCATAGTAACTATTATTATTACCGTTGGATTTGTTGTTGTTTTAATTATTCATAGTAACTATTATTGTTATTATCGTTAGTTTTGTTGTTGATGGCTTTATTGTTCATAATAACTGTTATCATTATCGTTGAATTTGTTGTTGTTTTGATAATTAATAGTAATTATTATTGTTAGTAGCGTTGGTTTTGTTGTTGCTGTTTTTATTGTTCGTATCATCACTGTTGTTGTTATCGTTGTTCCAGGCTGTCCGATGCCGACGGGAGCTTGGACTACAGTGTGGTGAAGGAGGGGGAAATCGTCAGGAAGGACTTCCGCAGCGATGTGAGTCCCTTGTGTCACCCTCGTCGTCACCCATGTTCCCCCAGGACTTTGCCCTGGGTTGACATCTTCATTATGGCTTATCTGTACACGTGTTGAACGACTGCGATTTTTTAGCATATTGTTGTTTTTTTCTGTTTTACACCACATATGAATTTCTCTTTTTGAGATGATAAAGTATTCTGTATTCTGTACTTGAACTGTTATGGTTCTGACTGACACACACATAATCACACGCACGCTCACACCCACACCCACGCAAACACACACTTAATCACACGCACACACACACACACACACGCACACACACACGCACGCACAAACACACACACACACACACACACACATGCATACACATACATGCATACACACGTATACACACACACACACACACACACACACACACACACACACACACACACATACACACACACACAATCAAAGCAGTAAATCAGTAGCTTTTCTTTTTGTGTGTGTGTGTGTGTGTGTGCGTCTGTGTATACGCGCGCTCGTGCATGCGTGTGTGTGTGCGTGCGTGTGTGTGCGCGTGTGTGTGTGATTATGTGTGTATACATGTGTGTGTGTACGTGCTGGACAGGATGTGTTTCTGCTGGACCACCCTACCCACGGATTGTTCGTGTGGGCGGGTCAGAGGGCCAGCAAGAACGAGAAGGCCAACGGGCTGTCGTACGGCCACGTGAGTTGAAATGTCCGAGTCACAAGAAGCCGTGTACAATATATGTGTGTGTGTGTGTGTGTGTGTGTGTGTGTGTGTGTGTGTGTGTGTGTGTGTGTGTGACTATGTAAATATGTATGCATATGTGTGTGTGCATGTGTATACGTGTGTATGCATGTATGTGTATGCATGTGTGTGTGTGTGTGTGTGTGTGTGTGTCTCTGTGTCTCTCTGTCTGTCTGTCTTTCTCTGTGTCTGTGTCTCTCTCTGTCTCTGTCTCTGTCTATGTGTATATATATATATATATATATATATATATATATATATATATATATATATATATATATAATTTTTTTCCCTTTGACCCCTGTGGTTGTTGGGCCCATAGAGGATACTTGAACAATTAATTAATTAGTGATGCACCGCATTTCTCATAAAGTGATAGAAACGCACGAAATGTGAAGTGGGTAAAATAGCTTGGTGATTAATTAACACGGTCAACAATCAACAACAGCAGCAGCATTAGCAGCACCTCGAAGAACAAGAGCAAGGAGAAGGAGAACAAGAACAACAGCAACGAACAAACTTATATATGAAAATAAGATATCGTAACAATCATTCTAACACTTGAAATCGGCGATAACATTAAGCTTTAGAAGAGCAAAAAATACACGTCAAATTGCAGTCTTTCCCCCCTTTGTTTTTCCCCCAGTTTTGAACACACTTCCTTCCCTGTCTTGAATGTATTTCAAAAGTTAAAAACTGGCCTTTGGTTTCATGTATTTCGACTGTTGTGTTTTCTAAGATCATCAAAGTTTGTCAAAGTTTTTCTCAAGGCCTGACTAAGCGCGTTGGGTTACGCTGCTGGTCAGGCATCTGCTTGGCAGATGTGGTGTAGCGTATATGGATTTGTCCGAACGCAGTGACGCCGCCTTGAGCTACTGAAACTGAAACTGAAACAAAGTTTGTCATTCCATGACAAAATGATAGGCATATTAGGGTACACACACACGCACACACACACACACACACACACACACACACACACACACACACACACACACACACACACACACACACACACACCATAGTAGATATACCAATGCTCAACATTTTCCGCAATAATATCCAGGGGCTAAAAAAAAAAGGGGGGGGGGGAAGGAGTTCGTGTGATATGGTCTTGTACGGTATCGTATGACATGGCCAGTATGGCATGGGATGGCAGGGTACTGTATAGGATGGTGTAGTGTGGTATAGTAGTTATGCTTAGTAAATGTATATATGGCATGTGGTATATGATGCGAAATGGTATGGTATGGTGTCGTATGGAATGCTATGGAATGTTATGCGAAAGTATACTATTATATGGAGTAAAATTGTATGCTGATATGCTATGGTATGGTATGGAATGGAAAGATACAGTATCGTATCGTATCGTTTCGTATAGTATCGTATGAGATTATATCACAGATTTACATAAGTTTACAGCTGGGTCATCAACAGAGTGAGAGCTGTATCATCAATAGATTCTCCAGTGCGATGGGAAATCATTAACAAATTACTCTTTTGTGAAGGACTATGACTCTAGGAGGCAAAATTGCACTGGCTCTTAGTGCTGCAGCCTTGGGGGCTAGATGGTCTTTGGGAACCATCCCAACGCCGACTGTCCTAAAACCATCTTGGCTGGGAGAGTGGGGATGTAACTTGAGCAAGACACTCTCCACTTTTATCAAATTCTAGTACAGATAGTCGGGACAGCAGTTACCTCACCTCCTCTGCTGTTTTGATTGTGAAAGTCGGACACGACTGACTATCCTACATACACACATTGGTATGGTATGGTATGGAATACTACGGTACGGTACTGGTTTAGTGGGATGTGTTATCGTATTGTATTGCATTGTATCGTGTCGCATCGTATGGTATCGTGTGAACCGCCCAGTCTTTTCCTGTGTGCAGAAATACCTGTCGACGACCTTCCACCCTTGCGTCCCTATCACCGTGCTGACCGAGAAACAGGAGAGTAATGCCTTCAAGGCCGCCATCTCAGCCTAATTTGCATATCGGACACGCCCACCACCATCACGCGCTCCCTCCTGTCGCTTGATCAAGTTTATGGCATCGTATCATTAGTCCACTAGCCTGCTCGCTGATCTGTAGTTGTTTTTCATTGGTGCTTCACAGGCAGCACGTGACTGAGGAATCTACCGTCTTTCTTCTTCTTCTTCTTTTTCTGGGGGTGGAAAATTGATGTCAGTAACCCTCCTTTTTGCCGGAGACTTTTTTGGGGGCAGTTTCAAATATCTGTTATCATGCTCTCTCTCTCTCTCTCTCTCTCTCTCTCTCTCTCTCTCTCTCTCTCTCTCTCTCTCTCTCTCTCTCTCTCTCTCACACACACACACACACACACACACACACACACACACAAGGACCTTCTTTAAGTCTGAAGATGTGCGCAATTGTCTAATTGAATAGCAATGATAATAACAACATTATTATTAACAGAAGTAAGTAGTATATATGTAGCGTCTAATCTCGTATAGAGGCGGACCAAAGCCTCTTCACTCCAGTCGTCTTCTCGCATGCATAACTCTTGACTGAGAGGGATGAAAACAACAATTTAATGAAAAAAACAACAACATATAAACAGAAAGACCGTAAAGAGGGAGAGGAGAGGAGGGAAGAGCTGTTTCGCAAAGAACCGAAGTGAAGTTACTGTATATATTCCAGCGCTAACTGTTTCGACATCCGATATTTATCTAATGAAATGATCAAACGTTCCGAAGAAAACGTGAAGATGAATCGTGTTGAGAACCCTTTTAATTCTGATCCTTGCGCGGACTGAATTGTAAGGGTGTTTGCAGTAAGCACGGGACTGTTTTGATTCACTGTGTCAGGGTTATCCTGTTGGGGAAAAATATATCACTGCTTCTAAGTTTTTGTTGTTGTTGTTGATGTTGTTTTTTTTAGGTATGGCTTGTGTATCGCTTTTAGTTGTTGATATTATCACTACGTAAACTGAGCAGCTTCATCCATACATATCAAAACTGGAGGAGGGTGTAAGCTTGTATTGTCGATGGGTTTGTTGTTTGTTGGGGGGGGTTTTGTTTTGTTTTGTTTTGTTTTTTGTTTTGTTGTTGTTTTGACTTTTTTTTTTTCACAGTCGTCGACCTGATTCTGAATTTTATGAAACTTGAAATCAGATGTGCTCGCGCTTGCGTGTTTGGTTGTGTGCATACTATGCGCATACATGAGTGTGTGTGTGTGTGTGTGTTTGGGTTTTTTTACTGCTTAATCTTTCACATTTTTCTCACAAACTCATACATTTTATTTTTAGAAGTTCTTTTTTTTTGTAAATCTCTCTCTCTCTGTCTCTCCTCTCTCTCTGTCTGTGTGTCTCTCCTCTCTCTCTCTCTCTGTCTCTCCTCTCTCTGTGTGTGTGTGTGTGTGTGTGTGTGTGTGTGTTTGAACCGGCATATGAGAACATGTGTGTTTAGTGCGCGACGCACTTGCGCACGCGTCCAAAGTCATTGACTTCTTCATGGTCAATCTTTTCTTTCTCTGAAGTGTATTCATTCTTTCGCAGATTTACCTCCCTGTCTCTGTCTTTCTCTCTCTCTCTCTCTTTCTCTCTCTCTCTCCCATAGCCCCATTCCCAAATTTTTTTTTCTTCCCTTCCCATTGTCTACATCTTTTTTCTTCCTGTTTTTTTTTTCTGTTTCTCTTAATATCGGCAGTGTCGTCATCCAAATTACCACCATCTATTTTTTTTCTTCTTCTTCCTCTTCTTCAGCTTTTCCTAATCTTCATCAGCCTTCTCCTCCGTTCAATTCTGCCTACTCCTCCAACTCCTCCTCCTTTCTTCTCCTCCGCCTCAAACTCCTACTTCTGCTCCTCCTTGTATACCTCCGCAAAGAATGGAAAGAAGAAATGAGAAGAGTATCTTGAGTGACAGAATTGAAAAAGAAAGTGATGCGCGGTGTACGGTCAGTGGTTGTATTGTTCTGATAGACTTTTTTCACATGCTTTGAATTCTTGATGATCCTGCCCCATGACAGAGCACCACCTCAGAATCGCGGTTTGAGCACGCGTGCCAGCTATCTGTCTGGACAAATCAGAACGTGTCTAACCTGTCTGGTAGCCGATCACTTACTTCACAGCCCGGTTCAGTCTGTTGCTGCGGGTTGTTATTTGTTTTGTTGTACTCGCAGTTTCATAACTTGATAATCATAGGCCTGAACCAGGGACTTGATAATGACCTGGAGCGAGTTGCATTGCTCGGATGGAAAAGCCTAGTATGGTCGTAACCCGCTACTAACTGTGTGTAGTATGGAACTGACCAATGACGTAGTTCGGGCAACGTAGGCATTTAGTCACGTGCAACTGTCAGAAAGTTGGAACCAAGCAATGCAACTAGCACCTGGCTTGGAGGGGGCGCCCTGGCAGTCTCGGTGAATTAAGGTGGTGTAGAGACTTCTCATCCAGTGCTTCACCAGTAATCGGGGTTCGAGACCTCCATTTTGTTGGAATGATGTGTGTGTGTGTGTGTTTGTCCTTGGGAGAAGAGGCGCTTTGACACCCGATTTTTCTCACTTCACACCCAGGGTGTGAACGGGTACCGGGTATCTGACTTCGGTCGGGGAGGGTTCAAAACAGTTATAAGGGGAGGATTGGGACTCTGTCCGCCTTTCATATGCCTTGGACACAGTCAGTATGTGAACTCACTGTCCCATGCGGCTTGTGGGACCTTTGATTTTGTAACAAAAGCAAAACCAACGACTTTGGTTTGTCACCACCAGCCAGAATCTGACAAGAGAGGGTGTGTGTGCTTCAACAGGATTGGTTTGTATCGTCAGCCAGGGGCAGAGAGCGCGTGGTCTGTAGATTGTTTCTTAGGTCCTTGTGACACAATGTTCTGTTATTATTGATGGTTATGCGTCTCGAAGTTATTTCGATCACCAGGATATTTTTTGAAATGACTGTATGTTAATGCTTTACACAAACGTTAGTAGGGGCAGGCCAAGTGCATTGGGTTTATGCGAAGATTAAGCGTCGGTTCTTTTCTTTTTTGTTTGTTTTCTTTCTTTCTTTTTTTTTCAATTATAGGAGATATGGTGTAGCGTATATGGATCAATTCACACGCTTTAACACCTTCATAAAGCTAAAACAGGAACTGAAACTAATTTTTCCCTTTTTTTTTGTCCACCTCCTCCTCATTTATCATCATCATCGTTAGCATCATCTCTTCTTCATCTTTTTCTTCTGTTTTCGTTTTCATCATCTTCGTCTTCCACTTCATCATCACCATCTTTTCTTTCTTTTATTGTTATCAGCATCTTCCTCGTCTTCTTTTTCGTGTTATTTGGAAGGACATTGTATACTGTACTGATATGATACCTTTCGAAATACAGATTTGTTTTTATTTTCTATGGATAAAGTATTCTCTTCAGAATAAGATATTAACGTAACATTGTGTAAATAAGTCAGAATTTTGTATAACTGTTTTTGAAATTACGAATGCTTTCCAAAAGGCTATTTGAATTCTTAGCTACTACCTCCCTCCCCCACCCTCTCTGTCTCTGTCTCTCTGTCTCTGTCTCTCTCTGTCTCTCTCTCTCACACACATACACCCCCCCCTCTCTCTCTCACTCTTTCTCATAGGATATAACCTTCTTGGAGCTGCATATATATATATATATTCCTTTCATAGTTATGAGCTATTATTGCGGTTTATTTTTCAGACATTTTCACATGGCAATAAAATTATAACTTGAACACAGCTGAGTTTCCAGTTTACTTGTTCATCTTGTGTGATTTACATCCGTGCGTGTGTATGTGTGTGTGATGTCCCTATGTTTGTGTGTATGCGTGCGTGCGTTGCGCGAGTGTGTGTGTGTGTGTGGAATGGAATGGAGAAAGAATCGACCAATGTTTTCTGGTTCGCAAGGAACATGTTGTATTTACCGATAAAAGAACCCGTACATTTACACCTGGTGGTTTACTAAGTCGGTCTTCATGTACACGTGTATGCGCATTCACGCACACATGCACAAACACATGCAGTATACACATGCGTACGAACACACACAACCACCATCTGCTCATTAGAAATGTCTTGCGTGATAACGAACATGCGTTTGAAATAGTTAAGAGTTTTATTTGGAGCCCATTTGGCTCTTTATTGTAATTCTACTGGTTGACTACTTAGATTATTTTATTTCGTTTATATATATATATATATATATTTTTTTTTTTAATGCTAATTGAGGAGAGAGAAAGGAACAGGGTAAATAGTGGTGATTTAAGGCATGGGTGCGGTGGGGGGGATAATGGATTTTCGTCTAAAATCACAAATGTGGATAGACGTTAAGCAAAAGAACGAACGAACACACGCAAACCACGCCAACTGAATCATCACAATTATCAAAATTAATCAGTCATGATTCTCTTCCTTATGGCTGTGAGAGTTGACTATACATGTTTACAGTGCGACCTTTTTGGCCGAGCAGGATATTATGTATGTCAGTTTCCTAACAAGGTCATGATATAATCGAAACGTTGATATAATTATGTAACGCCAGTAATCCCTACCAGTTTCGCTGTTTTTTGTTTGTATTTTCGCATGTCACAGAACCACCAAGAACAACTTACACGAGGGGTCCGGGCGCGCGCATGTATGTGTGTGTATCTGTGTGTCGGTGTCGGTGTGTGTATGTGTGCGCGCGCGCATGCATGCGTATGTGTGTGCGCGTGCGTGTGTGTGTATGTGTGTGTGCGCGCGCTCCGGTTTAATGTATTTTCATTTTCAAACGATATTTGTTTTGGTTTGCTTGTGTGTATGCGTGTGTATGTGTGTGTGTGTTGGTTTGTGTAGGTGTGGGTGTGTGTGTGGGTGTGTGTGCGCGCGCGCACGTGTGTGTGTATGTGTGTGTACGTGTGTGTGTGTGTGCGCGCGCGCGTCTGTGTGTTTGTGTGTGTGTGTGCTGTTGTTGCAAACAGTGTGTGTTTTGGAGCGCGCGCGCGCGTGTGTGTGTATGCTTGTGTGTGTGACTGTGCGTGTTTCAGTTGAGCGCGTGTGTGTGAGTGTGTGTGTGCGTGTGTGTTTTGTGTGTGTGTATGTGTGTGTTTGTGTGTCGTGTGTGTGTGTGCCTATGTGTGTGTGCCTCTCCTGCATGCCTGCCTGCCTGCTTGCCTTCTCGCTCATGTGTAAACATGATAGAGAGAGAGACAGACAGACAGACAGACAGAGAGAGACAGAGACAGAGAGAGACTCAGAAGGGGATCTTCCCGGGTCTTTTGTCACGCGAAACGACACGCGCGGACTTTGCGTCATTCGCGAAAGAGACTGCGAGACTGTCAACATCGCCCTCGTTGTTGTTGGTGAGTTTCAGGAACGTTCATGTTGATATTGCTTCAGTTGTAATGTTCGTGAGTGTGTGTTTTTTTGTGTTGTTGTTTTTTCCCCTTCTTATTGTTTGATGTTGGCTATTACTTGTGTGTAACCTAAGTATAACTGGTTGTGATTAAAAAAAAAAATAAATAAATAAAAGAACACACACACAA
The DNA here is from genome assembly GCF_041734735.1 of Babylonia areolata. Classification (NCBI taxonomy): domain Eukaryota; kingdom Metazoa; phylum Mollusca; class Gastropoda; order Neogastropoda; family Buccinidae; genus Babylonia; species Babylonia areolata. Next base: position 30,940,764 of record NC_134883.1, read on the forward strand.
AAATGATTATCAATATCATGCACTGTGTTTCAAAGAAAAACAGACGAAAAGGACAGCTTCTGAAGAAAAGGTTAGTTAAAGAAATAGAAAACAAAAAACAAATTGTTAATTGTGATTTCTATAGAACCAAGCGTTAAATTTGTGGGGGGGAGGGGAAAAATCCGCGATAAACGTCACTGGAAGGTAAACGTGTGACCGTGGATTTTTACTGCTGAAGGAAAATTTAAGAATTTTGGGTAATTTATCTATTTTATACTTCCCAGAGACTTTTGCTTGTTTCCGTGAAGTCTTAACTACTCAACTATTGCGGACTAGTACTGGGGATTTTTTGTTTGTTTGTTTGTTTGTTTTTTTGCCGTGTCTTCGTCGTCGATAGCATGAACTTTCTTAAATCTTTGTAATTTGCTGAACTGTATGTGTTCATTGTGGGTGTCTGAACTTCATTTTCTTTTGATGGGAGCTTGCGTTGAAATATTTCCCATTGTGCGTCTTCTTCGATTGGATTGATTCAAACTGGTTTGTGTGTGTGTGTGTGTGTGTGTGTGTGTGTGTGTGTGTGTGTGTGTGTGTGTGTGTGTGTGTGTGTGTGTGTGTTCATGGTTGTGTTCGATGTGAAAGTAAGCGGGTGGATGGCCCATGAGATAAAACATCGTAAAGTATGAGAGGTAACAATTATAGACTGAAACGTATTATGATATGACATGTCACAAAATGCTAAAAACAACTGTCATCATAAACATTTTTTTAAAAAATGAAAAAAAACAACAACAAAACAAACAGCAGCAACAAACACACACACATGTCGTGTGCAGTGAGTGGAAGGGTGAAGAGTTAACACAGCCTACAGCAAACTGATTCCTGAGTTCGATCGTCTTTCACAGCTAACGATGTGACTCTCTCTCTCTCTCTCTCTCTCTCTCTCTCTCTCTCTCTCTCTCTCTGTGTGTGTGTGTGTGTGTGTGGTTGTCTCTGTGAGTATATATATATATATATATATATATATATATATATATATATATATATATATATATCTTATTAAATTTTCTGCATGTTTTCCTGATGATATCGATCGATTGTCCGTGATGATGATTAGATAACAATAATCGTCTTCGATGATGTTTTAAAAAAAATTCTATCTTGATAACGAGTAAAATTATCAGTGTAGTTGCATTAGGATGCTCTCCTTGTTCGCATTCAAACTCTTCTTCCTTTTTTTTTTTTTTTTTTTTTTAACTGAAATTCTTCGAATGAAAAAAAAAAATCATTATCGACATTGTCATCATCACTGCCGTCGTTTTTGTATATAAAAAATGTTGTTGTTGTTGTTGTTGTTGATGATGATGTTGCTGTTCTTGTTGTTGTTCTCCTCCTCCTCCTCCTCCTCCCCTCCTCCTCTTCTTCTTCTTCCTCCTCCTCCTCCTTCTTCTTCTTCTCCTCCTCCTCCTCCTCCTCCTCCTTCTACTTCTTCTTCTCCTTCTCCTTCTTCTCCTCTTCCTCCTCCTCTACTTCTTCTTCTATCAACTATACGAACTTTATGAAATTACCACGGCAACTGGTGATGTGGTCGTCTTTGAATTATGAACGATGAACGGACGAACAAATGAATATGGGACTGTGCAGGCAACACTGTAGGTGGCCCAGACGTTGGGATTGTCATGTTGAAGCCGGTTAATCGTGGATGGATGGATGAATGTTTTAAGTTTCTGTGTCCAGGTTTTGAAGCTCGTGCATTTCAGTCCATCTACTCCTATCTCTCTCTCTCTCTCTCTCTGTTTCCCTCTGTCTCTCTGTGTCTATCTCTCTCACTCTGTCTGTCCGTCTGTCTCTGTGTCCCCCAACCCCCACAACCCTCTCTCTCCGTCACACACACACACACACACACACACACACACACACAC
>NC_134883.1:30952661-30955161 GCF_041734735.1 Babylonia areolata
CTCTTCAGGTCCTACTTCCCCACTATCACGTGCGTATGTTGCGGGGATTTTTTGTTGTTGTAGTTGTTGTTGTTGTTGTTGTTGTTGTTGTTGTTGTGGTTATTATTGTTGTTGTTGTGATTGTTGTTTTCCCCAGACAGAATGGAATTTCAGTCTTTATATTTACGGTGTGTGTGTGTGTGTGTGTGTGTGTGTGCGCGCGCGCGCGCGCGCATGTTCTTTGAAAGTGGTGTCACTTTGTGCCGACTTTTTTTTTTTTCAAAATTCAATTTCACATCTTTTGTTTTTGTTTGTTTGTATAACTGTGACCATCGCGTTGTGGACATATATAATTGTGTAAATTACACACACTTTCGAGGAGGTGACTGGCACTGACGGTGCCGCTCTGATGAGCACAGCCGTGTTCTTATCCCGGTGTAGCAGCCTCAAACTGCCCCCCCCCCCCCCACTGTTGGGGGAGTGGGAGGTCATTTCTGACTAGTAGCAGTTTACTCCCCCAAACTTCCCAGGGGTGATTCTAGAATAGTCTACATATACACGCCGGCGTTAATTAACCTGAGCGTGTCACATTTGTTTTCTTTGTTTTTCTGTTTTTATCACAACAGATTTCTCTGTGTGAAATTCAGGCTGCTCTCCTCAGGGAGAGCGCGTCGCTACGCTACAGCGCCCCCCCCCCCCCCCCCCCCCTTTTTTTTTTTTTTCTTTTCCTGCGTGCAGGTTTATCTGTTTTTCCTATCGAAGTGGATTTTTCTAAAGAATTTTGCCAGGAACAACCTTTTTGTTGTCGTGGGTTCTTTTACGTGCGCTAAGTGCATGCTGCACACGGGACCTCGGTTTATCGTCTCATCCGAACGACTAGCGTCCAGACCACCACTCAGGGTCTAGTGGAGGGGGAGAAAATATCGGCGGCTGAGCCGTGATTCGAACCAGCGCGCTCAGACTCCTCTTGGCCATCACTCCAATTTGACCCCGGGGTTAAAAAAAAAAAAAAAAAAAAAAAAAATCACTAACGGGGGTACGAATAGGCAGCTACACCGGTTCCACATCGGGGCAAGGCGTTTTTCCAAAGTGTCCCAAATGTTTGGCTATCTGCACTGGTACACACCGAACGCACCTGGACTGATGAGTGATACAGATAACACATTCGTCTGTGACACCCGTGGAGGAAGGTGGCCAGAATGGTTAAGACGCTCAGCTGCCAATACAGAGAGTCCGTGAGGGTGTGGGTTCGAATCCCGCTCTCGCCCTTTCTCCTAAGTTTGACTGGAAAATCAAACTGAGCGTCTAGTCTTTCGGATGAGACGATAAACCGAGGTCCCGTGTGCAGCACGCACTTGGCGCACTGAAAAAGAACCCATGGCAACGAGAGTGTTGTCCTCTGGCGAAATTACGTAAAATGAAATCCACTTTCATAGGTACACAAATATGTAAGCATGCACTCAAGGCCTGACTAAGCGCGTTGGGTTATGCTGCTGGTCAGGCATCTGCTCAACAGATGTGGTGTAGCGTGTATGGATTTGTCCGAACGCAGTGACGCCTCCTTGAGAAAGTGAAACTGAAACTGAAACTGAAACTTGTGACACCCAATTCACGGAAGCATCACAAACACACCCAGTCGCTACATCGGTTTCAAGTAGGGCGATTCTAGTGTTCTTTCTTGACGTTTCATTCTTTGGTGTTGGTCAGTGCCCAGCTGTGTGGGTGATATATAGGACCTGTGTGCCCCAGATGCCTGACACATCATGTATGATATGAAGCTCATCCCATAGTACTAATCCAGGTATATAATTATATGTGTGTGTGGTTCGTCCGTCGGGGATCGACGAGGACCATCTAGTCATCCTGGGGGTGGGTGGGTTGGGCTCTGTGGGTGCGCAGATGACTGGTCAGGCCAATCCGCGCCCGGAAGGTTCTGACGCAGTGTGGACAGGGGATGGTGGCGGCTGTCGGGGACTTGCTGGCACTGCTTTTCCTGGCCTGTCTGCGTTGCTCTGCTGCAGCGATTCTGTTGGCCTCACAGGATTTGGCGCCTTTGTGGACAGCTATAAACCTGCCATGTGTTTGTCAGCTCCACATAAATTAATTTTGTCAAAAGAAAAAAAAATATCCCAACGATTTCTACGGCTGGGCACTAGAGGGTTAATAAGCTGAGCTGACCAACACCCTAAACGCCACAGCAGCAGGTGTATGGTTTTGAGGACGCGCAAGTTGGAAGAGAACTCTCTGAACGTCTAGCTGCTGTTTTTTTTTTTTTTTTTTTTTTTTTTTTTTTTTTTTTAAAGACTGCCGGTGGACTAAAAACAGAAAGCATGCATGGCTTTCACCTCGCTTGTGAAAGATTGATGAAAAATAGGTTGAGAAACTTTAATCATAAGTGTCTACAAAAGACCAGAGTTTTGATTCATTAAAATAAAATATAAAATAAATATATATATATATATATATATATATATATATTAGAATTTTTGTCCTGAACCCAGAATTCTAGAGGGAGGCGCAG